>NC_050198.1:78983411-79111782 GCF_004126475.2 Phyllostomus discolor | reverse complement strand
TGCCCTTGTCTCATTTGAATATCTCACAAAAAAGCACAAAACAAGTAAAAATCAGTCTACAGAACAACTAAGTGATTAGGACTTTTATGTTGATGAAACAATATTTCAAACCACTTTAATAAAAAGACATGGGATCTTTGTAGCATGCATGGCCAGAGAATATTGTAGAAACTGAACATCTGTAGGCTTATATTCTGTATGTATTTGAAAAGCTTGACCTTCAACTATGAGAGAGACTGTGAATATAAAGTGATAAGTACTGAAGAAGAGAAACCAAGCAGCAGATCAAATGTTTTCTATTTCATTCCCTTGTAAAATAGGAGGATGTTTCTATAATTCAAATGAGGCCCCTATACCATACACTTTCTCCTTCTGGGACCAAAAGATTATCTTCAGAGACAGGAAATTCAGGTTTCATGCAGAGACATTATTATGAGTCATTGCCAGAAACTCCAGTTTTGCCTATTTACTTTAGATTGAAATTCTTCTTCCCTAGAACACCCCATCAATGTGGCCTTTTTTGCCCTAATCTTAGTTAGATACTAGCAGAGTTACCTCATAAATAAGTTTGGCTTAGAATTTTCTGTGGTGTCCACCGCAAAAGGATATTTTATTGGAAATTTTGGGACATGAAGCTTCATTATATAACAGAAATACTGAGTAACCAAGACATGTAACTCAAATGAAGAGATAAAAAGAAGTTGGTAGAGGAATGAGGGACTTGGTAGGGGAGAACCTGTAGCCTGTCAGCAATGGAAGACACTCCCAGAGACTGCACAGTCAGGCTTACCCCAGAGGATCCAGCCATACATTAAAAAGATCATACACCATGATCAAGTAGGATTTATCTTGGGGATGCAAGGATGGTACAATATTTGTAAATCAATAAAAGTAATACACTACATAAACAAAATGAGGGAAAAAACCTATGTGATCATATTAATAGATGCAGGAAAAGCATTTGATAAAATTCAGCACCCATTTATGATAAAAACATTCAGCAAAATGGGAACAGAGGGAGCAAACCCCAGCATAATTAAGGTTATATATGACACCTTATATATGAAACCTACAGCCAATATCATATTCAATTGGCAAAAAACTCAAAGCTTTTTCCTTAGTATCAGAAATAAAACAAGGGTGTTCGCTTTAACACTCTTATTCAACATAGTACTGGAAATCTTATCTATGGCAATCAGATAAGGTGATGAAATAAAAGGCATCCAAGCTAGAAAGGAGGATGTAAACTGTCATTATTTGCAGCTGACATCATAGTGTACATAGAAAACCCTATAGTCTCCACCAAAAATTATTTGACCTAATAAGTGAATTTGGCAAAGTAACGGGATACAAAGTCAATGTTCAGGATTCAATGGCATTTTTGTACATCAATAATGAAATATCAGAAACAGAAACTAGGACAGAAATCCCATTTATTATAGCAATAAGAAAATGAAGTATCTAGCAATAAATTTATCCTAGGAGGCAAAAGAACTGTGTTTAGACAGAGTTCCAGCCAAGATGGAGACATAGGTATAATACCTTCACTTCCTCTCACAACCAAAAGGAGGATAACAACTACTCTAAAATTAATAAACACAGAAGTGCCAGAAAATCAAACTGCATGGAGCTCTGACAACCAAGGAATTAAAGAAACAGTCAACCAGAACAACCAGACTGGTGCATGGAGACAAAGAAATATGGCCCAAATGAAAGAACAGAGCAGAACTTCAGAAAGACAACTAAGCGATGAGATAGCCAACCTATCTGATGGAGAATTTAAATCCCTGGTAATCAAAATGCTCATAGAACTGATTGAGCTTGGTTGAAAAATGAAAACACAAATGAAAGATACCCAAAATGAAATAAAGCAAAATATTCAGGGGACCAACAGTGACAGGAAGGAGAAACCAGGGCTCAAAGCAATGGTTTGAAACAAAAGGAAGAAATAAACATCCAACCTGAACAGGATGAAGAAAAAAGGCTTCAAAAAAATGAAGAGAGGCTGAGGATCTCTGGGACAACCTGAAATGTTACAATATCTGAATTATAGGGGTGTCAGAAGGAGAACAACAGCAAGAAATTGAAAACTTATTTAAAAAATAAAGGAAGGGAAACTTCCTCAATCTGGTGAAGGAAATAGACTTCCAGGAAGTCCAGGAAGCCCAGAGAGTCCCAAAGAACTTGGACCCAAAGAGGAACACACCAAGGTACATCATCATTAAATTACCCAAGATTAAAGATAAAGAGAGAATCTTAAAAGCAGCAAGAAGAAAGGAGAGAGTTACCTACAAAGGAGTGCCCATTTGGCTATCTGCTGATTCCTCAAAAGAAACCTTACAAGCAAGAAGGGGCTGAAAAGAAGTATTCCAAGTCATGAAAGGCAAGGACCTACATCCAAGATTACTCTATCCAGCAAAGCTTTCATTTAAAATAGAAGCACAGATAAAGTGCTTCCCAGATAAGGTCAAGTTAAAGGAGTTCATCATCACCAAGATCTTATTTTATGAAATGTTAAAGGAACTTATCTAAGAAAAAGAAGATAAAAAAATATGAACAGTAAAATGACAACAAACTCACAACTATTGACAAATGAACCTAAAAGAAAAGACAAACAATGAAAACAAAAACTAAGCAAACAACTAGAACAGGAATAGAATCTGAAAAATGGACATCACATGGAAGGTTTTCAGTGGAGAGAGGGAAAAGAGGAATGGGGAGGGGAAAGGTACAGGGAAGAAGAAGCATAATTGGTAGGCCCAAAATGCATGGGGAGAGATAAAAAATGGTATAGGAAACAGAGAACTCAGAGAACTTATATGTACAGCTCATGAACATGAACTAAGGGGGGGAATGGTGGAAGGTTGGGGGGTGCAGGGAAGAGGGGGGATAAAGGGGGAGAAATTGGGAAAACTGTGATAACATAATCAATAAAATATACTTTTTAAAAAGACCTGTACTTAGAAAACAAAGGAACCTTGACGAAAGAAATTGAGGAAGATACAAGTAAACGGAATCATATACAGTGTTTATGGATTGGAAGTATTAACATCATTAAAATGTCCGTACTACCCAAAGCAATCATAGGTTCAATACAATTCCTATTGAAATACCAATGGCATATTTCACAGATGTAGGACAAATATTTCAAAAAATTATAAGGAACCAAAAAAGAACCTAAATAGTGTCATCAATCTTGAGACAGAAAAACATATTTGAAGGGACCACAATACCTGATATCAAACTATACTACAAGGCCACTATTATCAAAACAATCTGGTGCTGGCATAA
The DNA here is from genome assembly GCF_004126475.2 of Phyllostomus discolor. Classification (NCBI taxonomy): domain Eukaryota; kingdom Metazoa; phylum Chordata; class Mammalia; order Chiroptera; family Phyllostomidae; genus Phyllostomus; species Phyllostomus discolor. The sequence goes on along the minus strand of NC_050198.1, from coordinate 79,108,491 downwards.
GAATAGACACATAGATTAATGGAACAGAATAGAGAGCTCAGAAATAAAATCAAGTCTCTATGGTCAATTAATATTTGACAAGGGCAGCAGAAGCAAAAAATGGAACAAAATAGTCCCTTCAACAAATGGTGCTGGGAGAACTGGACTGGTACAAGCCAAAAAAAAATGAAACTAGACCACCAGCTTACACCAAAATATACCAGAATAAAGTAAAAATGGATAAGAGACTTAAATATAAGTTGTGATACCATAAAAATCCCAGAGAAAAACATAGGCAGTAAAATTTCAGATATCTCATGTAGCAGTATTTTTGCTGATACATATCCTAGGGCAAGGGGAATAAGGGGAAATGTAAACAAATGGGACTATATGAAATTAAAAAGCTTCTGTACAGTTAAAGAAAACACAATCAAAATAAAAAGAGAAGAAACTGTATGGGAGAACATATTTGTCAATGATATCTCAGACAAGGGTTTAATCTCCAAAATATATAAAGAACTCATACAACTTAAAACCAGGAAGACAAAAATCCAATTAAAAATGGGCCATTGAACAGACACTTCTCCAAGGAGTACATACAGAGGGCCCATAGACATAGGAAAAGATGCTCCATATCACTAGCCATCAGAGAGATGCAAATTAAAACCACAATGAAATGCCACTTCACACCAGTCAGAATGGCCATCATAAACAAATCAACAAAGTAGGAGTGCTGGTGAGGATGTGGAGAAAAGAGCACCCTAGTACACTGTTGGTGGGAATGCAGACTGGTGCAACCATGTGGAAGACAGTATGGAATTTCATAAAAAATTAAAAATGGAACTGCTTTATGACCCAGCCATTCCACTTCTGGGATTATACCCTAAGAATTCCAAAACACCAATTTAAAAGAAACTGTGCACCTCTGTGTTCATAGCAGCATTATTTACAATGGCCAAGTGTTTGAAACAGCCTGTGTCCATCAGTAGATGAATAGATTAAAAAACTGTGGTACACTTATACAATGGAATACTACACAGCAGAAAGAATGAAGGAGCTCCTACCCTTTGCAACAGCATGGATGGAACTAGAGAGCATTATACTAAGCGAAAGAAGCCAGGCAGTGAAAGAGAATACCATATGATCTCACCTATAAGTGGAACCTAATGAACAAAACGAACAAACAGCCAAAATAGAACCAGAGACATGAAAATAAGAAACCAACTGACAGTGACCAGGGGGGAGGGGGGTAATAGGGGAAAGAAAGGGAAGGGTCTAGTCAAGGAACATGTATGGAGGACCTATGGCAATGGACAATTGGGGTATTGAATAAGGGAGTGGGGGGTCAGGGCAGGAGATAGCAATGGGGGGAATTGGGACAACTGCAATTGAACAACAATATAAAATAATAATCACAATATTAGTAGAAATATCAAGTCTGATATCAAGATAGAGTTAACAGTGAGAGGGGGGTGGTGCAGGAAACTTTTAAACATTGCTTCCATTCCCATTCTCTGTCAGGATCCCAATCATCACAAAGTGAGAAAGACCATAGGCTTATGATTTCCTTTGTTTCTTTCTTCCCCACCTAAATGAGTGGAAATTCCTGTACCACACACTCATGGGCTTGGATGCAATTCTAAACCTCCCTATAAACAAGGGTAAAGGTGGAAAAAGAGAATTAGTTTCTTGTCTATGGTATATAAGCATCTAGAATTGAGGATTTCTGAGGTTTGGCATGGGTAACAAGGAGTCCTGTTATGGCCTGGTTTGAAAATTAATGGATGAAATAAGACATTGGAAAAGATATTACCAGAGACAGTTAAGGGCAATTATTAAAAATTGTAACACCAACTAATTTATACTATCTTTTGTGATCTTTCCTCTACCATCACCCCTTGGTTATATACCTGTTGCATCTAGGAGGGGGACATATATAATGGAAGGGGCCTCAGGAAGTGGGGCTTATAAAAGCTTTCAGAAAGCCTCTCAAAACTGGCTCAAAATGCAGATATTGATATTTATGTTGTGGTGTTTGCAATATGTTGATAATATTGTCATAGATTCTTCTAGTTCAGTTTCTTTTCAATGATTTCATTTGTAGACATTATCCCAGAATTTTAGATAACATGGGCATCAATAGGGGCAATGGCTCCTGATTATGGTAAAACTAAATGAATCTGGATAATTTTCTCCTCTCTCATTACTATGATTTTATTGACCTGATTAATGTAATTATGAAGAAGTAACCCAAGATCAGAATATGGGTTTTTTAAATCTTTTTTTAAAAAATTTTTCAATTACAGTTAACATACAATACTACATCAACTTCAGGTATATACCCCAGTGATTAATTATATAACTTACTAAGTGATCATCCTGATAAATCTCATACCCATCAGACGCCATACATAATTATTACAATATTATTGACTATATTCTCTGTGTTGTACTTACATACCCATGACTATTCTGTAACAACCAATGTGTACTTCTTAATCTCCGGACGTTTTTTTTGCTCCCCTTCCCTGCTCCCATCTGGCAACCATGAAAATTTTTTTTTGTATTTATGAGTCTGTTTCTGTTCTACTTATTTGTTTGTTTTGTTTTTTAGATTCAATTGTTGATAGATATGCACTTATTGTCATTTTATCATTCATATTTTTAAATTTTTCTTCTTCTTAAATAAGTCCCTTTAACATTTCATGTAATACTGGTTTGGTGGTGATGAACTCCTGCACCTTTTTCTGGTCTGGGAAAGTTTCTTTACATGTCCATCAATTCTAATTGATAGCTTCCCTGGGAGAGTAATCTTAGTTGTAGGTCCTTACTTTCTATCAATATGAATATTTCTTATCAATCCATTCTGGCCTGCAAAATTTCTTTTGAGAAATCTGCTGACAGTCTTATGGAAACTCCCTTGCAGGTAAATAACTGCCTTTCTCTTGCTTCTTTTAAGAGCCTGTCTTTGTCTTTAACCTTTTGCATTTTAATTATCATGTGTCTTGGTGTGGGGCGTTTGGGTTCATCTTTTTTAGGACTGTCTGCACTTCCTGGACTTGTATATGTTTTTTCTTCATCAAGTTAGGGAAGTTTTCTGTCATCTTGTTTTCAAATAGATTTGCAACTATCTTGCTCTTTCTCTTCTTCTGGCAACTGTGATGTAAATGTTGATATGTTTGAAGTTGTCCCAGAGGCTCCTTTGATGATCTTTATGTTTCGGATTCTTCTTTCTTTTTGCTATTCTAATTGGATATATTTTGCTTCCTTGTATTCCAAATCACTTATTTTATTTTTGGATTCATTTAGTCTACTGTTGATTCACTGTAAATGATTCTTTGTTTCAGTTAGTGCAGGCTTCATGTCTGACTTTTTTTTTATGGTTTACATATCCTTTATTAGGCTGTTGAAGTTCTCTCTAAGTTCATCTGTTTTTTCCTCTCAGTTCACTGAGCATCCTTACACCTACTGTTTTGAATTTTGCATCTAGTAGATTAATTTAATTATGTTGGAGTAACCCAAGTTCAGAATGTGGGTGGTGGGTTAAATGCAAGCTTCAGAGAGTACCCACTGAAGAGTTATTAATACAATGCTTAGGCTTCTATTCCTCACCTTGTGACAGCAAAGTTTTTCCTGAAAGGGCCATTGATTCCTTCAACTTAAGGGCACAATGTCTTCTCTCTAAAATATACATCCCTTCTGATTCTGTATTTAATTTTGGTCCCTGTATGCTTATAGTTCACTTGTTTGTACATATTGCCCATGTGAATATCTTGTATTGCATTAGTCTCCCCCCACTAATCATTTTGACAGACTGGGTTTAGGGTATTTCCTGACTGCCCAGAGTGGAAGTTTAATTAGATACCTAATCAGCTGTGGTACAAGTAGTCTGACATGTTAAAAATATATACAGTACCATTAGTATAAGAACTGACTAAACATAGATATTGCATTGAACCTTTAAACTTTCTGATTGATCTATAAAGGGATTTCTTGAACAGTACTAGCTTATCCCCAGCAGATGGTTTATTAAGTAAAAATCAGCTTTAAACAAACATGTCACAATTATTTTGTTCTTTGCAGCAGAATTCTTACTGTTGATGAACCCCTAATTGGAATTTGGTTCTGGCAAGGAATGAAAAACAGAGACATACTGTGAGGAAAGGGTGCCAAAAATAGCATACCGAAAAATACAAAGGAGAATAGCAGTTCTACCTTGTGTTTTCTTTAGGCCTGCTTTCTTTCTTTTCATATGGAGGAGACCATTTGGCCCCAGTATAATCCAATTTTGGGTTCAGAAGATGGAAACAGTACGAGGTGTGATTCAAGCCAACAGTGAGGAAAATACATGATATCTGATGAATTCTGCTCTGGGTATCCTGGTATAAACAATGTCCCAAGCTCAGCTGCTCATAAGTGTTTTTTTCTAGTACCCAGAATTACCATTGCTAATGAGTTTCTAGAACTTCTCTGTTGAAATGCCAGCTATACAAGACAAGCATGACATCAGCAACAATATTAAAATGAATAAAAATTACTGGACATTTACTATATGATGAATTCTGTGCTAAGCAATATACATATATAATCTCATTTAATACTGGCAAAACCCCTGTGAGATTTATGCTATTATTTCCCTGTTCTTTAGATGAGAAAATGAAGGCACATTGTGGTTAAATGACTCCCTCAAAGAGGCAGCTAATAGATGATGGAGCTGGCATCAGAGTCCAGCTCTGCTTGACTCCTAACCATGATGCTACTATCTGACATAGTTGTGTTGTTAACTTAGGCCATTAGTGCCCATTAATGTATTAAGCTGGCCTCAGTTGTTAGATTAGCAATTACTCACCACTGTGTCTGATTTAATTGCATATAGCACAGGGGAGTTTTAGAATGGGGTGTGTGTGTGTGTGTGTGTGTGTGTGTAGAAGGGTAAGTCCAGAGCAAGGCTTCACACCTCATCTATTGAAGTGTAATACTAGAATATCCAAAATAGTTACAATGAAAGGCATTAGCAGGGGAATTATGAATATCTCTGAAATTAGGTTTTATTCATAGTGATTTCTGATAGAACAGCTTTTCTGGCTTGAAATCTAAAATTAGTGTAAACTTGACACTGACTGCCTCATTGTGGGCTGCATTAAAAACGTAGTTCAAAAAATCTACCTTTGCTTGACATAGCCATCAGCCCTTGCTGGGGGAAACAATGCAGTGTCAGGTCCCAATGGATGCTTCAGCATAAGAACCCCAGGTGGTCTTCAAAATCATCAGCTTCTGAAAGGTATCCTTTTCTATGCACTGGGGGCACCAGGCACACTTGGTGGTTAAGTCACCATATGGCATGCATTATTGGGCCAGACTGTTCCACTCAGTCTTTTGTGTGATGTGGCATTTAATGCTGTGGAATTATTTACTTACTCAATTTAAAAAATTCCTTGCTCTAAATCCTTATCTGTTTTTCCTCACAAGCCCCCTCCTCCACCAGTCCCCTAGGCACTGAATATATTTTTTGCTCTGCTCCTTGCTTGTCTTTTTGTTTTTTCTAAACCCTTTTCCACTTGACTTAAAAGTGAAGCAGGAGAAGGGAGCATGAATCTGCACATTGGTCCTGGATTCTCACAAAGCAGCTGATCTCCGAGATCTGGCCTTTCCTTTTCTGAGGAAGGTCTTTTGGTTATTTCTCTACTCTCATATTTTTCAGCATTCCACTCTCATCAGTGTTCTTGAAGGTGACAAAACAAACAAACAAACAAACAGGATGAAAAAGAAACAAAACCAAGGTACTCTAACAGGGGACATATTGATTTTATTTCTATAACTCCTCATCTTCTGCTTAGTTTTTCTGAGTATGTAATCCCATCTGCTCTCTGGTTGTGTTCACATATAGGAGCTCAAAAAATTACTTCCATTATTTTAAATCATATTGCTTGCCTGCTCAGGAACCTTCAAGTATGTAGAATTTGGTAAACTCAGGAAGATTCTCAGTCCTAATGCATCTACCTCAGAATTTGAAAGTCCTAATAGTTGAATGGTGTCTCCTGAAGGTCCCAATGAACAATGCAAATTGTTCCTGGGGTAGATCCTGCCTGAATTTATGAGCATCCAGAGTTTGCATCAGAATTACTTGGGGACCTTATTATAAAAGCATATTCCTGGCACCTACCCTAAATCTACAGAATTAAGATTGTGTGTGATGGGGGATGCCCAAGAATCTGCATTTAGAAATAAGTTCCTAAATAGTGCACATAGCAATTTGAGAAGTATTGTAAGGTTCTTTTTTTCTTATCCTCACATGAAGATTTTTTTCATTGCTTGTAGAGAGAGAGACATCGATGTGAGAGAAAAACATTGATTAGCCATCTTCTTGTATGCACCCTGACCAGAGATTGAACCTGCAACCTGGGTATGTGCTCTGACCGGAAATAAAACCCACAACCTTTTGGTCTATAGGATGATGCTCCAACCAACTAAGCTACACTGGCCAGGGATGTTATCAGATTTTTAAGCATGGGGAAAACCCCATGATTAAAATTTTATTTTATTTATTTTATTTTTTAAATCACTTTATTGTTGTTCAATTACAGTTTTCTGCATTTTCTCTCCCCCTCCTCCCCACCCCCTCCAAACCCACCTTCCTCCCTTGCTTCCACCCTCCCCCTTGGTTTTGTCCATGTGTCCTTTATAGTAGTTCCTGAAAACCCTTCTCCCCACTGTCCCCTCCCCCCCCTCTGGTTATTGTTAGATCTTAATTTCAGTGTTTCTGGTTATATTTTGTTTGCTTTTTTCTTTTGTTGATTATGTTCTAGTTAAAGGTGAGATCACAAAATTTTGAAAAGAAAGATCTAATGATAATATGGAAGTTTTTTGGCTTAGAGAAAAGTAAAAATTCAGATAGAAATTGGCAGTCTGGGATAAATGGCTATAGTCTCTGAAACTCTTCCTTGGATGTCTCCCTTAAATTTCAGGGGAAAAGGAGAAGGGTTTATAGGAACAAGTATAAAGGATACATGGGCAAAAACAAGGGGGTGGAAATGGGAGGGAGGTAGGGAGGGTTGGGGGTGGGCTGGTATGGGGGTAAAAGACAGAAAACTGTACTTGAAAAACAATTAAAATAAAAAATTAAAAAAGAAATTACTATATTTTATTAAAAAAATACATTAGAGGGTTCTTCATTTACCCTCATTTGTCACGGGAAAAGAGTTCACTTCTCCCATTTAAACCAGAGACCAGAGGTATAATGTCATATCTGCCTGAAGAAAGATAGCACTATTGAAGCTGTAGATCCAAATAGTGGTTTTCAAAGTGTGGTCCGCTGACCACCTGCATCCAAGTCAGCTGAAATACTGGTTAAAATGCAGATTCCTAGGCTTCACCTCAGAATCACTGAATCAGAATGGGAGCCCCCAAATCTGTATTATAACCAGCTTTCTTGGTGACACTTATGTATAATAAAGTTTGAAAAGCAGTGTTGTACAGTATTTGTGTCTTTACTCTTATTGGGAAATTCTTTGCTTCCATCTATGCATGTAGTAATCTTGCTTATTTTTATGGTCTCAGCCTTCCATGATCCAATTGCCCCAGCTCCAACAGATTCAACTTCTTCTATTGCTGTGTAGGTGGAAAATATGGAGAGACATCATGCTAGGGTGCAGGGGAGAGTTGAGGAGCACTGAGATGCAGCAGCTTGGCTTGAGGTAGTTGAGGGAACCAAGGTTTGGTACACTAAGAATTTGTGTACTTGTGTAAATGTACCACGATAAGCCAGGTGGTGAAAGACAAATACTATATGATCTCACCTATAAGTGAAATCTAATCAACGAAACAAACAAATGAGGAAAATAAAACCAGAGACTTGGAAATAAAGAACAATCGGACAGTGATCAGAGGAGAGTGGGGAGGGGAATAATGGGAGACAGTAGGGGAAGGGGCAAGGAAAAGAACACGAATAGAGGATTCATGGGCATGGACAATGGACAGATTGACTGTGGGAGTGGAGGGATGGGGTAGGGGAGAGCAATGTGGAAAAAGGCAGGACAATTATAACTGAACAACAATAAAAAACTATACACACACACAATTAAAGAAAAATAATTTATGCACTTAAAGTTGCAGAAAGGTAGGAAACTCAGGGCAAGCCAACAACAAAATTACCCAGACCAGTTATTGCTGGGCTGAGCCATGAATTTCACCCCCACAACAATTTTTGTTTGGAGATTTAGAGGTCATGTCAGGGCAGGGATCTGCGGTGGAAAGTGAGACCAAATCCCTGCTAAACTGACAAATGCACATGGAGGAAAATGATGGGCCAGCCTGAGTTCTCCTTTCTCTCTATTTTTACCTGTTGGAACTCTGTCAAATTTTTAATGTCACAGGGTCTAGGCTGTTTGGGTGGCCCCACTCTGATGGTAACAACTGACTCTGATGTTCTCCAGCCCCTTCTATTTGAGGACCATGAGGGTGAACTTTCATGAGGTATTTTGCTGAAATACTCAGAGACCCTGGGGTAGAAGATACCAAGAAGTAGTCTACATTCCATAGGAGGCTCAGGATACAGAAAGGTTCAAGGCAAAATGGGGTCTGGGGACCTCCTGCACCAGCTTAGGCAGCTATAGCAGAATTCCAAAGACTGAGGGACATTTATTTTTTCACAATTCTGGAGGCTGGAAGTCTGAACTTAGTGTGCCAGCATGGTTGGGCTCTGGTGAGGCTTCTCTTCTTGGCTTGTTCACATCTGCATTTTCCTCCTCACATGGCCTATCTTCTGAGCATACTTATGAACGAGATTGAGCTCTTTTTCTTCCTCTTTTTATAGGACCAATATTCCTGTAAAATTAGAGCCAACCCCTTTATGACCTCATTCAACTGTAATTATCTTCTAAAGGTTCTGTCTCCAAATATAATCACACTGGGGATTAGGGTTCAACATATGAATTTGGGGGATACAATTCAATCTATAGCAGTCAGAATCACCTGTGTGTTTGTTTGAAAGGTACCATCCCACATCTCCTCAATCAGAATCTTTGCTAGAGTAGAACCAGAGAATCTGCAATCATTTCAGGTAATTCTGATGAATGCTGATGTTTGAGAGCCAATGCTTTTAAAGGATACACTGTATTTAGTTCATATAATCTCAACATTTTTGAACTGGTTTAATTTTTACCTCATATTAGCACTTGTTTGATAGCACAGTCCCTCTTTTTAATTATTTTTGGTTGAAGTAGGGCTTTCTTTTTTTTTTTTTAATGTGTCTTAAACCAGTAGCTATCAAACTTTAGTGTGCATACAAATCAACTGGAGATCTTGTTAAAATTTAGATTCTGCCCTGGCCAGCATGGCTCAGTTGGTTGTGCATTGTCCCTCAAAGCAAAAGGTCACTGGTTCAATTCCCAGTCAGGGCACATGCCTGGGTTGTGAGCCTGCTCCCCAGCTGGGACCATGCAAGAGGCAGCTGATTGGTGTTCCTAGCATCAATTTTTCTCTCCTTCTCTTTTTCCCTCCTTTTCCCTATAAGTAAGTAAATAAGTAAATAAATAAATAAAATCTTAAAAAATTTAGATTCTGATTTAGTAAGTCAGGGGTGGAGCCTGATGTGCTGCATTTCTAACAAGCTCCCAGGTTTCTGCTAGTCCATGGGCCACAATAACATTGAGTAGCAAGACCCCTAATCCTTTTTTTTCAAGTTTTAAAGGTATGCCTCTAACCAGTAAGAAAATGTAAATTTGTGAAACTACCAGAGATGATATGAGTAGAGTGTGATAGAACCTGTAAGCATTTAAGCACACAGTTCTACAACATACTGGGCTGGCCAGTTAGCCTACTGCTTCCATCTGAGGGAACTGACTTGCAACCCCTTTGCTAGTACAACTATTTTAAGTTTGTCAGTATTTACTTTCCCATCTACCCACTTTATGGGTTTTCAGATTTCAACCACAATTCCCTTCACTCTTTCTCTCCCCACTCTTAGTTGGTACTGCTTCAGTTGCTTTGTAAACATGTTTAAAGGTTACTATTATTTTAAAATGCATGTCCTATATAAGCAACTAGTTTATAACTCTGTAAGGGTAGGAACTGGGTCTCGTGTGTTTTGTCTTTCCTCGATAATGTTTAGCTGTGTTCAGCTTACAGTGGCCACTCAGTCACTGATGACTAATTGATTCTGTCAGGATCAGCACAGTACTTCAGAAAAGAAGTGAGTTCAGTAAGATAGGGAGATTTGGAGATAAAGACCATATTCTATGTGATCAGCATATAGCTTCTCCTAGCTGCAAGATAGCAAGCCAGGATTTTTTCTTTAAGAAATATTGGATTTTTCCAATGTCAGAACACAGACCAGGCTTGTTCAATTGCTATTGTTTTGAATTTAGCAGGATGTGTTGTATGTGTAGTGGATATGTGTTGTGGACTTAACTTGATCTGCTATTTTTGGTGCTCTTCATTAAGTGGATTATTGATATGTAAATACACAAGTTGCTATGAAAAGTTACCCTGATTTTCTTGTGAACTTTCTTTCTGCAGCTTGTGAAAAGTCATTATGTTACTTCTTCACATTCAAGAATAGGTATTTAAGTACTTGCAGCTAAATTGTGCTAAACCAATTGTCAAAACTTGTGAGTACACCATAAAAGAAAATTGATATAGATATAAAATAACCCATTTGCATGGTCTCCTGTTTATTTATATGTATGCAAATATGTCCATATGTGGCATAGATACACACACACACACACACACACACACACATTGTGTTGTGGCTAAAGATTCAACTGGAGTTAATTACCATAGAAAGAGAAGAACTGTTAGCAAATAAATTCAGAACCTGTCATATTATTATAAAACAAAGTCACTTTTTAGCTTAAAGAAAAACTCTTCCCCTGACTTAAAATTGTGATTCTGTAGAATATTAGCTGACTTCTGCTAGAAAAGAGACTTCTGTTCAAATACGTAAAAGGTTGTAGATGACTAGTCAACCGCAGAAGTGTAAACATGAACTAAATTGAATAATTTTTATTATGATTTCTTACTTTTTCATTTCTTCAATAACTATTGATTAGAAAGCCTTCTATGTGTTAGATATAGTACTGGGCACAGGTGGACAAGGTGTTATAATAGTGAACAAGACATCCGTGGTCCTTGCCTTCTTAAAACTTACATTCATTCCACAATCTGTTATAGTGTATGTATGCATGTCTTAGTTTTGGGGGGTTACTATAACAAATATATTATAGACTCAGTGGCTTAAACAAGAAATGTTTCTCACAGTTCTGGAGGCTCAGATGTCCAAGTTCAAGATGCAGGCAGACTCATTCTGATGAGAGCTTTCTTCCTGGTTCATAGATGGCCTTTTTCTTGCTGTAACTGGGAAGCCTTTGTCTTTGAGAAAAAGTAAAATTCTTTTGCAATTTAGATAATAGAACCCCTTTTTGACTGGGCAATTTCACAGTTTTGTGTACAGGAAATTCCACAAAGTCACTTGGTACATTTTAAAATTATGAAATCTTATTTTAGGACCTGGCTACCTCTTTTAATCTTTTCCTACCCTTTTAGCTATGACCCAGTAGTTCCTGGGATAAAGGTGTTGGGCTGGGTGGTTACAACATAACCCAAAGCTCACCTCATAGTTTTTTTTGCTTCATTTTCTATTGTTTTTGGTAGCTGTTTTCTCTTACCCACAGCCTATGTGTGATTTCCTCTGTTTTAAACGGGATCTTACCCCTAGTTTTATAGACATGGTGTCCAGGATTTCCCTTTGCTGTCTCATAAACCCACTGCATGTATTTCTCTTCATTGGTGGTGAGCAAGTCATCTGATTTTTAGTAGACTTAAGAGTATTCCAGTCTATGAATAATATAATGTGGGAAATGAAAACGGATAAGCAACAAAACTGTTGGGCTAATGGGCAGGACTGTAGGCTTATTACATGAACTTTTTATATTTGCATATTTTATGTATGTATACTAGGATTTATTTACCACTCTCATTTTAACATTATTCTTTTCTCCGATCCCCTGCAACTGTTAAGATTCTTTCATCTGTGCACTTGAAGATGGCTATTCCCAGGGCAGGAAGCATAGCAGAAGCCCCCTGATTAGAAAGGAAGATGGTGATGAGAAAATGGAGACAATTGTACCTGAACAACTAGAAAAAATAAAATAATGAACTAAACAAAATAAAGGAGGACTTGACTTCAGTTACTTAAGCCATTATGTTGTTAGCACTCCATGTTGTCTGCCCCAGTAGCTTGTCTGGACACTCGAACTCTTGCCTTCCCCTACATAGTTATTTGTTTAGGATGTTTGCTTAGACTTAGACTTTGGACCCCTGTCTTTATTTTCTGTATTCAATGTCCCTGTTTAACTCACTACCTGTTATGAGTTCTTGTATATAGTATTGAATATTTATTTCTTAAATACTGGTTATATTCCCCATTCCACCTTGCATGATCCTGCTAAGGCTTCAAAGACCTGTATCCTTGAATCCTGACTCCAACTTTTGTCCTGAACTCATACCCCTAGGTAATTTCCCAGAGCAGGCAAGCTCTTCTGCCTGCAGGCTCTTCACCCGCAGCCCTACTGTAGTTCCTTGGAGTTCTAGTTCCTTATATTGTACCATGATTTGCCGATTTGCTGTATTGCTGACCATCCAATAAAAATAATATAACTATAATGTTCACAATAATGGAGCAAGTTAACAAATCTGAGATACACAATCCCACTTGCACTTTTATTTTAAAGGATAATTATGTTGTTGCTTAAGTAAGACCCTATGCACTGAGTGCAGATGTCAGAGCAAGAAAGTGTTGACTAAGACTGGGTTCCTGCTGTGAAGTGCAAGATGCGTAAATTCTAGCATATGTGCAAAAATTCAAACCCATCATTTACTGACAGGCAATAATTACTTTAATGAAGTCACGATACTATTTCAAACAAGCAATTACAGTTAACAATAAAACTGTAAATAGGACCATAGTTAATGAATTTTAAAACTGCACTTCCCTTCTCTGTGAATGCTGTGAGCTATAAAAAGAATGAGATGAATAACTCATATTATTAAATATGTATGTCATGCTGGGTGCTGTGCCAGGCTTTTTGCATATATTGTCTTATTTAATTGACTCAACAATTCTGTGCAGTAAATGCTACTAGTATTCCCATTTTTTGGATGGAGCTGAGGCTCAGAGGTTAAAAAAACATTGCTCAATGTTGCACAGTAGTAAGTGGTAGACCTGTGATTTAAACATTGGTTAGTTTGACTGTAGAACCCAAGTTCTTAACCATGACACCTAGACTATATAGTGTATATAACACATATGTAAAACCCAGTTTCCAACTGTGTTAGTTAGTATGTGCTAATAAGAAATATATGACACATTTACAGTAGAATACTACACAGAAGAGAGAAAGAAGGGGCTCCTACCCTTTGCAACAACATGGGTAGAACTAGTGAGCATTATGCTAAGTGAAATAAGTGAGGTGGTGAGGGACAAATACCATATGATCTCACCTTTAACTGGAACCTAATCAACAAAAGAAGAAAGCAAGCAAAATATAACCAGAGACATTGAAATTAAGAACAATCTGACAGTAACCAGAGGGGAGGTGGGAGGAGATAATGAGGGGAAAAGGAGAAGGGTTTTCAGGAACAACTATAAAGGACACATGGACAAAACCAAGGTGGGTGGAAGCAAGGGAAGGAGGTGGGTTTGGCTGGGGTTGGGGGGAGTGATGGAAGGCAAACGCAGACAACTGTAATTGAACAACAATAAAATAATTAAAAAACAAGAAATATATAGCACATTTAGATTAAGGAATTTGAAGAGAGTCTATTTATGATTGGGCTATTTACAAAGGTATAGGTATACAGGACCATAAAGAGTAACTTAATGATAACAAAGGGAGCTGTTATTATCTTTAAGTTGAAGGTACAAGAGGAAGGAGCAGTGACAGGCACCCAGAAGGAGAGACTCATGTAGAGAGGGCTGATATGATGGTCCAGTTGTCTTTGTCTACAGGCACAATGAGACCAAGTCAACCTAATAGGAAGTAAGCCAGGGGAATAAATAACCTCACCTTACTTGCTTCCCTTCTTCCAATCTCCTTTTTGGTTTTCCCACTGACCAGACCTGAGCCAGACACTAGTCTTATGGGTTACCTGGTAAATGTGTTACAAAGTACACAAAAATATAGAATATATACAGATCCCTTTGAAATCCAAAGAAATCTGCCAAGATTATGCCTCTTTCTTCATTGTGGGCAGCACAAGGTTTAACAACTTATCTCTTACTTTTTAGAAAGGATATCTAGACATATCCCAGGTCACTGAAACTTCTAAAAACACCCTGAACTTTTGCAGAATTCATCTTCCACCCTCTGACATTGTATATTGAGGCATATAGGATCCTTGTTACTTTCAGCTCACTAGATCATTAGCCATATGATATGTAATGAAGCAGGATGCTATTAATATGGCTCTGGAATATATTATGATGGAGAACAGGGGAATTGACATAATCCTGGCATGTGACAGTGAAGATATAGTATTGTTTCTACCATGTATTTAAACTACTTATATTTTTGCCTACTGATTGAGATGGAAAGGAAAGCATTTTCCAGGTCAATATCTTTATACCAGGTGCCAGGGAATATTTTAATTTTATCTAGTAAAGATATCATATCTGGAAACACAGTTGTAATTGGCATCATCATGTGATTAAGTTTATGATATTTGCTATTATTTGCCAAGATTCACCTGAGCTTTTATACTAGCAAAACAGGAAAGTTAAGTAGGGATATGATAAAAATCATCATCTTTGTGCCTTTCAAGTCTTTCTTGGTGGCCCTAATCTTTTCAATTTCCCCAGGGATCAGTGGTATAGTATGTCATTTGATTTACTATCATGTTGGGGGAGAGGCAATTCCAGGACCTTGCATTTGGCCTATCCCAGTGTAATAGCTCTTATTGCATGGGCCAGGGAGCAAAGGAGAATCTTTCAATTACTAACTGTAGTACTCCAACTCCTACTCCCCTGAGATTGGGAAAATAGCCACATGATGGATCTTCTATCCCACTGGACTGTTAGAAACAGGCCAGCACTACATTTACCAACTGACTTCCAAAAGCCTTTTTTTCTGATAGGTGGACCACAGTGGCATTTTGGTTTCTGGGGGCTAGGATATATTAAGAGCCTACATCTAATAATCCCAAAAAGACCTGGGTATTTTTCTTTCTCTAGTACATTGCCACATGTACCTCTCAGTATGTAAATTGACTTTAGGTTGGGAATTACCATTACAGTGAGTTTAATTAGGTTTTTGCTTAGTAGACCAAGATTTTTTTCTGCCTGTATATGCAAGAAGCGTATCAGTAGTCTCATGTATTTCATTTTTAGACCTCCATGATCAATTAATTTACCACAGATCCCTTCAGGTCAGCACTCTGATTAGCATTTTGTTCTTGGGTCTTATTGTGTAAATTGCACCTATCATGTCATTGATTGTTAAATGACACCATCCTGCAAATAGCACTTCATGATTACATTATTCCCATTGAGAATAGGACACACAATTCCTTGATGGAATTAGATTATCATCTATGATCTACAGAAGACAGCCACCACAGAACTCTTAGAGTTTGATGGTTCTCTACCTCATCAGTATTTGTTGTAATGCCTTAATGAAGGAAATGTTGTCCAAACCCTCATGGACTAATTGTTATGGCCATTTGATCTCCCAAGATATTACCCTTTACTTGTACTTTATTCCATATGCTGTGATAAGTGAAAATCTGAGTTATTATGATGAAATTGCATATTATAGGTTACCTGTTCCAATTTTTTCTCAGTGAAGAGGTTATCTGGGTACTTCTCAATAATAACCACACTAATCTTAGAATTTCACTTTGAAAATCTGTTTTTTGAGGACCACTTAAAGAATAATTACTATATTATTAAGACCCTAACTGAGCCCCAGCTGGTATGGCTCAGTGGACTGAGTGCCAGCCTGTGAACCAAAGGGTCACTGGTTCAATTCCCAGTCAGGGCACATGTCTGAGTTGCAGGCCAGGTCCCCAGTAGGGGATGTATGAGAGGCAACCACACATTGATGTTTCTCTCCCTTTCTTTCTCCCTCCCTTCCTCTCTCTCTAAAGATAAATAAACAAAATATTTTTTTTTAAAAAAGAAGCCAAGGGTTAAAATGGTCTCTTGCTTTCTCATGACAAAAAAATCCTAACTGAAATAAAGTAGAAAAGCAGCATAATTCATGGAATACTTATTTATGAAGAGATTATTTATAGATGCATAGATATAGAGAAACTGCAAGGGATTGTATAGTAACAAAGGATGGTAGTAGTGAAGACTTTACTATTCCTACACCCATGAAATGAAGGGAAGAAATAGTTACTAAAACTTGGAAGAGGAGAGTTGGGTAAAGGATACTATTTGGAGAGGAACAGAAGCCTTTGAATTAGGAACACAGCCAGGCCAGAGCAACCTTGCAGGGGGAAAGCCAGAGGATTAAATACCCTAACCTTTCTCCATCCTTCTGATCTCCTATGGATATTACATTGTTGACATCCACCCAAAAGCCACAGGGAAAGGCACCAATTAATAAGGTCCATCTAGGTAACCTTCCATAGGCAGAGAGCAGAGAGCAGGGTGAAGGATGGGGAGTAGATCTAGAGGGGTGAATGGAAGATATCCATCATACTATGTATTAATAAAACTTCCTTATACACCAATGTTCCCTGCTTGGGTTCAGATAGCTTTTCCCAATATTCATCTAAGCACAAAATATAAACCCTTTACCAAGTGGAGTTTGACACCTTTAAAAATGGTTATACCAAAGTTATCATTCAATATCTCAGAACACCTGTTAATGCTGTCATTATTTTCTTTATTCTATTGAAGACAGAGTTAACTTGTGTTAACAAAGAGCTTCTTCACAGCTAAAGAAACCATCATCAAAATCAAAAGGAAACCAACTGTATGGGAGAACATATTTGCCAATGCTACATTGGACAAGGGTTTAATCTCCAAAATATAAAAAGAACTCATACAACTCAGCAGTAGGAAGACAAGCAACCCAATTAAAAATTGGACAAAGGACCTGAACAGATACTTCTGTAAGGAGGACATACAGAGAGCCCATAGACATATGAAAAGATTCTCCACATCACTAGCCATCAGAGATGTGCAAATTAAAACCACAATGAGATATTACCCCACGCCAGTCAGAATGGCCATGATTAATAAACCAACAAATAACAAATGATGGTGAGGATGTAGAAAAACAGAACACTAATGCACTGCTGGTAGGAATGCAGACTGGTGCAGCCACTGTGGAAAACAGTATGGAATTTCCTCAGAAATCTGAAAATGGAACTTCCTTTGACCCAGCAATACCACTGCTGGGATTATATACCCTAAGAATCCTGAAACACCAATTCAAAAAAACCCGATGCACCCCAATGTTCATAGCAGCACTATTTACAATAGCCAAGTGCTGGAAACAGCCTAAGTGCCCATTAGTAAATGAGTGGATCAAAAACTATGGTACTTTTACACAATGGAATATTATGCAGCAGAAAGAAAGAAGGCACTCCTACCCTTCACAACAGCATGGATGGAACTGGAGAGCATTATGTTAAGTGAAATAAGCCAGGTGGTGAAAGACAAATACAATGTGATGTCACTTATATGAGGAATCTAAGGAACAATATAAACTCACAAGCAAAATAGAACCAGAGGCCTGGAAACATGGAACAGACTGACAGCAACCACAAGAGGGGAGGGAGGATAATGGTGGAAAGAAGGTGAAGGGAGTAGTGAAAGAACATGTATGAGTGACCTATGGACATGGACAACAGTGTGGGGTCTGGCTGTGGGAGAAAAGAGTGGGCTGGGCAGAGGAGGGCAAAGGGAGAAAATTGGGACAGCTGTAATAGAACGACAATAAAAAATTTGATATAATATCAGTGAATCCTCAACATCTGCAGGAATAGGGCCACACTACTTGCCATGGCATTCAGAGCCTTCCACTATTCAGTTTCTACCTCCCTTTCCAAACTTGTCTCCCAATTGTTTTAGCATGCAATTCTGTTCCAGTGACATCACTCAACTCCTTGTGCCCTGAACCTGCTAAATGCATTCCCCCTTCAATGTGTTGCTGCTAGTTCCTTTATTTTTGGAGTGTCCTCTATCTTTCTCTTCAATTGTCTAAATCCCATTCTTCACTTGAAGGTCAGTTCCTGTTTTAATTTTTTCCAAGACTTCCTGTACTAAATCCTCAGTCAGATATTCTTTTGCATTCTAGTAGCACTTACTATCTATGAGTATACATAGCAAAACTAGTAGCTATTTCTTAAAGCTTTAAAAAATAATACTTTCCTCATAGGTCTGTTGTGAGGCTTTATATAAGTTAATATATGTGAAACTTTTAGAATAATGTCTGGTATATAGTAAGCTCTCAATAGATTTCAGCTGCTATCAAATTATTTATTATTTATTATTATTGTGATTTCAACTCATTTGGTAATTCCATACATTTTTTATTATTACTTTTATTTGCATATTATGGAGTATTTCCCTAATTAAATTAGACTAAAATCCCTGTGATGGAAGTGTGTAAATTTTTTTTATCAGTTGTTTTATTCTCAAACTGGCAGACGGAGTAAATGTTTACTATGTGGTAGATGTGATGATGATGCCTGTTACTCTATTTCTGCTGCTTTTGGAAAGTGGTTGCAATATATATAAATTTGTAAAAGCATTGATTGAATTATAAAGCTGATAAGCATCTCACAGATAATTTAGTTCCTCCTCATCATCATTTGGATAATAAAACTGAGATTCAAGGGAGAGGAGAAGAATTGTCCAAAGCCAAAGTTGCCATTTAGTGGTAGAGACAGAACTAGAACTCAGAATGCATTTCAGATCAGTGAAATGAATATATATTTATTGAGCACCTACTATGTGTCAAGTACTATGTTATTTGGACATAACTATGACCAGGACAAAGTCCCACCCTTTCATTCCATTTTCTTTTCTTAAAATTATATTTTATTGATTGTACTATTACAACGGTACAACTTTTCTCCCTTTGCTCCCCTCCACTCAGCATCCCACATTTCTTCAGGAAATCCCCACACTATTGTTCATGTCCATGGGTCATGCATATATGTTCTTTGGCTACTCCATTCCCTATACCAAACTGTACATCCCCATGGTTATTCTATAACTACTTATTTGCATTTCTTGATCCCTCACCTCTTAATCCATTGCCCTACACCCCCCTCCCACTGACAACCATCAAAACACTCTCCATATCCATGATTTTGTCTCTGTTCTTATTTGCTTAGTTTGTTTTAGAGATTCAATTGTTGACAGATATGTATTTATTGCCATTTTATTGCTCAAAGTTTTTATCTTTTTTTCTTAAATGAGTCCCTTTTATATTTCATATAATGGTTTGGTGATGATGAACTTCTTTAGATTTTTCTTGTCTGGGAAACTCTTCACCTGCCCTTCAATTCTAAATAATAGTTTTTTGCTGGGTAGAGAAATCTTGGCTGTAGGTCCCTGCTTTTCATGACTTTGGATATTTCTTGCCAATCCCTTCTAGTTGCAGTTTCTTTTCAGAGATCAGCTGACAGTCTTACAGTAACTCCCCTGTGGGTAACTAACTTCTTTTCCTTTGCTGCTTTTAAGATTCTCTCTTTATCCTTAACCTTTGGCATTTTACTTATGATGTGTCTTGGAGTGGGCCTCTTTGCATCCATCTTTTTGGGATTCTCTGTGCTTCCTGGGCTTGCATGTCTATTTCCTTCACCAAATTAGGGAAGAGTTCTTCATTATTTTTTCAAACAGATTTCCAATCTCTTGCTCTTTCTCTTCTACTTCTGGCACCCCTATGATGTGAATGTTGGACCTCTTGAGGATTCTTATACTATCTTTCTTTTTTTGTTGTTGTTGATTCTTTTATTCTTGTTTTTCTTATTGGTTGTTTTTTGCTTCTTCATATTCCAAGTACCCAGCTTAATTTGATTCTTCGCTTCATCCACTCTACTGTTGTTTCCCTGTAAGTTGTTATTTATTTTAATTAGTGTATCCTTTGTTTCTGACTGGCACTTATTATGCTGTTGAGGTTCTCATTAAGTTCCTTGAACATCTTTTTTTTTTTGAGTTTATTGATATTTTTATTTATTCCCATATGTTGAAACTATTATACCAGCATTTGGTAATAAAATGCATTATTTTTTTATTTTTATTTTTTTTTTAATTTCAATCATTGTCTTGAACATCTTTATAACCAGTGTTTTGAACACTGCATCTGACAGATTGCTTGACTCTATTTTGTTTAGTTCTTTTTTAGGAGTTCTGATCTGTTTTTTCATTTGGGCCATGTTTCTTTGTCTGCTCATTTGGGAAGCCTCTCTGTGTTTGTGTCTATTATTAGGTAGAGCTTCTTTGACTCTGTGCCTTAGTAGTGTGGCCTAATGCAGTAGGTGTCCTATAGGGTCCAATGACACAACTTCCCCTTTCACCCATGCTGAATGCTTGAGACGTGTTCTCCATGTGTGGGCTGAAGACACCCTTCTCTTGTAGTTGAGCCTTGGTTGCTGTTGGAAAATCAATGGAAGGGATTTATCCAGGCAAGTCAGCTGCAAGGACTGGTTGCATTCACTGACCACCAGCCTCCATCCTCCACGGAGGGTCAGTTGTGCAGGGGCAGGGTGGTGGTGCTCTGATGTGTTCTATAGCTGTCCAAAAGGTACTCAGGCCCGGGGGTTTCCTGGGTGGTGCAGGCCAATGTCAGCCCCCCTTCCTGTGTTCTGCCTAGGGGTCACCCTGCATGGGCTATTAAGCAATCTGAAATGGATGCTACTTATGCTGTGCTTGGAGATTCCCACATGAAGCCAAGCTGTCAATCTAGGCTGCCTGCTGCTACTGCCTGGCCTGGGGCCACTTAGCAAGATGTACAGGGGATGAAGACTTACTGAAGCTGGCTGTTGTTTGTTTGATAGGATTTAGGAAGTTGTAAAGCATTAGCCTAGACCAGCCATTCCTGTGGAAAAGCCATGATTAACAGCTCTGGTGGGTCTGAAAGTTGGATGGGTGGAGTCTTTGGGGATCTTCAGGGTGGGGAAAATAGTGTTAAGCAGGTTGATGGAGTCTCACATATGGTACCGCCTGTCAGCTCTGTGGCTCTGTGGGTGGAGGGCTAAGAAAAGGGACAATGGGCTCTGCCCTTCATTCTGTATGGGAGTAAGCTGTCTCCAGTTCCTGTCTTAATGGCAGACTCTTCAATTACTCTCTGCATTCCACTGGTGCCTTTCAAGCTGGTGCCCCATGGTAGGAGCTCAGAGGGAGTGACTCAGAGTAAGTCCCTCTTTGTATTCTTTAAGGAGAACTGCTTGGGACTCCAATTTTTTTTTCCACTGACTCAATCCCTGCTGGTGTTTGCAGCCAGAAGTTATGGGGACTTATCTTACTGCCACTGGAACCCTGGGTTGGGGATGCCTGGTGTGGGGCTGGGACTCCTCACTCCTAAGATACCCCTTCCAAGTTTTTATCCACTACATGTGGATGTGAGACCAGCCCATTGCACATCTCTGCCACTCCTACCAGTCTGGATGGATGTGGTTTCTTTAATTCT
The DNA here is from genome assembly GCF_004126475.2 of Phyllostomus discolor. Classification (NCBI taxonomy): domain Eukaryota; kingdom Metazoa; phylum Chordata; class Mammalia; order Chiroptera; family Phyllostomidae; genus Phyllostomus; species Phyllostomus discolor. Next base: position 79,086,862 of record NC_050198.1, on the reverse strand, counting down.
GTAGTTGTCATTCTTCCATTCAACTCAATTTCTGACAGTTCTGAGTGATGGTTATTCTATATTTTAGGTGTAATTTTGATGTGTTTGTGCAAGGAGGCAAGCCATCTTGACCAGAAGTCCCCCATTTACTTTTTAATAGTTGGGAAAGACATAAATAAACATACATACAAACAAACAAAATAAATAGTAATAATTGCTATGACAAATAAAAGAGGGTGATCTGAAAGAAAAACAGAGTGAAGAGGTAGGTAACTTAGGTCTTCTGGAGTGATTGATAAGCTGAGTTCTGCATGATCAGAAGGTGACAGCAAGTAAGGAGGGAGGAAGGATGTAGGAAAGGTAGAAGGGAAGAAAGAAAGAAAGGAAGGAAGAGAGAAGAGAGAGAAGAGAGAGAGAGAGAGAGAGAGAGAGAGAGAGAGAGAGAGAGAGAGAGATTATAAGTAGTTGGCTCACATGGTTATGGAGGCTGAGAAGTCCCAAGATCTATAGTTGGCTAGCTAAAAACTCAGGAGAGCTTATGGTATAAGTTCTAGTCCAAAGCTGGAAGGTTTAAGACCCAAGAATAGTGAATATTTCAGTTAAAGTCCAAAGGCAGAAAAAGACAAATATCCCAGCTCAAGTAGTCAGGCAGGAGGAATTCCCTCTTCTCAGCAAAAGGGTAAGCCTTTTTGTTCTGTTTGGGCCTTCAGCTGACTAGATGAGGCCCACCATGTTAGGAAAGGCAATCTGCTTTACTCAGTCTGCCAATTCAGCTGTTAATATCATTCAAATACACCCTCATAGATAACACTCAGAAATAATGACCAAATATCTGGGCACTCTGTGTCCCAGTCAAGTTGATATATAAAATTAACCATCATAGAGACTATCTTTATTAGTTAAATCTCTGTTTATTCCCCTGTGCTGTTGTTAAATTACATCATTACCTTGAAAGTGAAACATAATTGTAGCACTGAGGTAGGTCTTTGTAGACCTACTAGTAGCATGTGCAAAGCCACATTCTATGTCCTTTTAAGTACTTTCAGATCTTTAGTTTTATGAACATATTTCTATGTCAGTGAACTTTTCTTATTGAAGCAATCCTGGACTTAAAAAAGCGGTGCATAGCTGATGAGTGTAAGCATATTGGTTCAATTTTGAAATAAAATAGAGCAACTTTGTCTAAGAGGAAAGTATTTTAGAAACTTCAATTTCCTCATTATATCTGCTTAAAAGGGAGGCATACATCAAACCACTTGCTTGCTTGCCCTGATCAATAAGGATTTCTCCTTGTTACATAAGCAAAATTTCTAATTATGTTTATTTCCTTGTGTGATATTTTGTTGAAGGTGGATGAGTTTGAAGGCTAAACTACTTGGAGTCACATGTCCTTTATCCCCTTAAATCCTTTTATTAACTCTGGCTCTGAATCTGTTGTGTTTTCTATAAGATGTACAGGTAAGAGAAAATAGAAAAATACTAAAGAAAGGACAGTGTAGGTGGGAGGTTTGGGGGCTTCTTTGCAGAACTGCTCTGCTCAATTTCCTCTGGAGTTTGGAAGGTGGGGAGGGGTGCCATTGTTGCTAGGATGCACTCAGAGCCCCAGGGCTGTAAGGCCAACAGGAGGAGGCAGGGTCAATACCAGAGAAGATAATTAGTCAAAGCCTGCTTTCTTTCACCTCCACAATCCCCGGTAGCCTGCTTCCTGTTTATAAAAAAGGTCTCTGGGGTATGCAGGTGGCTGGGGATAGAGGAAGAGAGGTGTCATACAATATGTTTGGCCCTAGGTGGTCCAGAGGAGAGCTCTGTGGAGGGTTCACTAAAGATCAAGCAAAGGGAGAGAAGATATTTGTAGAATGTCAAGTAGTGGAGCTGTGCCAAGGAAGCCAAAGTCAGAACAAAGAGGAGATCCTGAACTCCTGAAATGCTCTGGACATGTCTCATTTGATACAACTAATTCTCTCTCCCCCCCAAAAAAACTTCTGCCCACCTCTTGCTCTTGTACCATCAATTTAAAGGGAGTTGGGTTGTTATACACTGGAAACCCACAGTGCCAGGGGAGAAGATGATAATGCTAGGAGAGTCTTCAAGGGGATTCTACAATGTAGAGTTGTTTAAATAACAAAAAAACTAAGAAAACAACAGAAGACCAATTATATAGAATGGAGTTAGATCAGAGGAGCCCTGCAACATTCAGAGACAGATACAGGAAACAGCATATAAAGTGATATGGTTTCTCTAAAAGGGGGCTTTTGTTTTATTTTTCATCTCTCAAAAGCTGTCAACTTGAGGAAACCTTACAGCTCCAGTGGGCTGCTTTCTCTTGAAGGAAAATGAATTATTTAGGAGTGTGATGAATAGTTCATCAAACCTTTCTCCAACAGGGTTGCTGCTTAGGCTCAGAGTAATTGGTCAAGAGGAGAAGGGGGGAAGGCCCTTTCCTCAAGGATTCTTTCTTTTCCCACCTCCCCAGGGGGCCAAATGTAGGCAAGTGAGAGTGATTGCCTGGAGTGGATCTTTCATATCAGATGGAAAAGGACAGGCAGAACCTAAAACAGGTCATTTCTAGGATGGGCCTGCAGGAGGAGCCAGTGCCCTTCAGTGGAAGAAGCCCTCTACCAAACAAAGGGGTCTTACCCAGGAGGGCTCTAGGAAGGCTCATATTTTGCCCTTAATAACAATCTCCCTATCTGGTGGAGTAGGCAGCAGGTGCTCCCAGGCTGTTTCAGTCTCCACTTTGCCCTATTGCAAGTCCTGGGAACTTTAGGTTCTGTAGGTTGAAGGTTGCCTATTGGAAAGAGAAGTGAAGTGCAGCATTCAGCCACAAAACAATGTATGTGAACGGCCTGTCTGTGAACAGCCCGTTTCATCACTATCTTCCCTGCCTCCCCCCATTTCTTTTCTTTCATATGTAATACAACCTACACACCCACACAACCACGCATTTAATGAAAAAGTGAAAGGGATGGACCCAAACTTATGAAAACATACTCATTTCAGATCAAGCAAACTGCATCTTTTTAAAAGTAAAGAGAGAAAGGGCATGATCAATGTTTATAAAATCACTGACAAGACTAGAGGAAGACAAAGAACTATAGCTCATCTCAGCCTGATCAGTAGATGAGGTGAGAGGCAATATAACACAGTGCTTCTCTTTAGTCCATCAAACATGGGTTCAAATCAGTGTTCTCTCCTAATATGTTTAATCTTGGACCCTTCACATAACATCTCTGAGCCTCAATTTCCCTGCCTATAAATTGGGGATGATAATACTTCTGTCAAGGATATTGTGGGGATTAAATGAGCTAACTTTTGTAAAGTGTGTGGCCTATAGTAAACATTTGATAAATGCCAGTTGTTGCTGTTATGGCTTGTATTACTATTATGCTCCCACATTTGTCATAGATCACATAGGGAACTGGGCAGAAGAATTTGAATGGCTCTGGGAAAATCCAGTCCTTATTGTTGGAGAAAACATTTGTGTTTCCCAGTCACACATTCTATCTCATCTTTTAGGCAATGGGTGGCTTTTTTTCATCAAACCGTTGTCATTCTAATGCATTCCTACCTCTCTATCGCCCCCTCCCTCCCTCCTCCCTTCCCTTTCCTTCCTTCTACTCACTTTGGGCTTGTTCTGTTTCTAGTTCCTTAAAGTATAAGGTTTGATTTTAATTTGAGATTTTTCTTGCTTCTTGAAGTAGACCTGTAATGCTATGAATCCCCCTCTTAAGACTGCATTCTCTGTGTCCCATAGATCTTGAATTGTTGTGTGTTCATTTTCATTTGACTCAATCTTTGATTTCTTCCTTGATCTTATTGTTGACCCATCCATTGTTTAGTAACATGTTATTTAGCCTTCATGTGTTTGAGTGTTTTTTCTTGTGTAATTGATTTCTAGTTTCATACCACTGTGGTCATAGAAAATGCTTGCCATGATTTCAGTCTTCTTGAATTTATTAAGACTTATGTCCTAACATGTGGTCTATCCTAGAAAACATTCCATGTACACTTGAGAAAAATTTATATTCTGCTGCTTTCAGATGGAATGTTCTGTAAATGTCAATTAAATCCATCTGACCCAGTGTATCAGTTAAGGCTGCTGTTGGCTTATTGATTTTTTGTTTTGTCTGAAAGTTCTATTCATTGATGTCAATGGTGTGTTAAAAGCTCCTATTATGACTGTATTACTGTTGACCTCTTTCTTTATGTCCTCCAAGATTTTTTGATATACTTAAGTGCTCCTATGTTGGGTACATAAATATTTACAAGGATCATATCCTCTTGATTAAGTGATCCATTTAGTATTATGTAATGTCCTTTTTGTCTCTTATTATGGTTTTTGTTTTGAAGTCTATTTTGTCTGATATAAGTATTACTTCCCTAGCTTTTTTTTTTCATTTGCATGAAATATTTGTTTTCACACATTCACTTTCAGTCTGTGTGTAGCATTTGTTTTGAGGTATGTCTCTTATAGACAGCATCTATATGGACCATGTTTTCTTATCCATTCAGCCACATTCTATCTTTTGATTGCAGCATTTAATGTTTAAATTTAAAGTTTTTATTGATAGGTACTTATTTATTGCCATTTTATTCTTTATACCTATGCCCCACTTTATTTCTTTTTCTCTTTCTTCTTCTGAAAGAAGGCCCTTTGACATTTTTTTGCAATACTGATTTGGTGGCAATGAATTCCTTTAGGTTTTTTTGTTTGTTTGTTTTTGTCTGTGGAGTCCTTTATTTCATCTAAAATTTTAAATGATAGCCTTGCTGGATAGAGTGGTCTTTGCTATAGGTCTTTGCTTTTTATTACTTTAAATATTTTATCCCAATTCCTTCTTGCCTTAAGTGTTTCTGTTGAGAAATGAGCTGACAGCTTTATGGGAGCTCCCTTGTAAGTAACTGGCTTTCTCTTGCTGCTCCTGAGATTCTTTATCTTTAACCTTTGCCATTTTAGACTTATTTATTTATTTTTAGAGAGAGGAGAAGGGAGGGAGAAAGAGGGGGAGAGAAACATCAATGTGTGGTTGCCCTTCACACCCCCCGCCCCACTGCGGCCTGGCCCACAACCCAGGCATGTGTCCTGACTAGGAACGGAACCAGCGGCCCTTTAGTTCTCAGGGTGACACTCAATCCACTGAGCCACACCAGCCAGGGCACAATCTTTGCCATTTTAATTATGATGTTTCATGGTGCAGGCTTCATTGGGTTCATTTTGTTTTGGTCTCTCTATGCTTCCTGAAATTGTATGTCTTTTTCCTTCACCAGATCACTTGAGCTCAGTGCTCCAGGAATGTTTCTTGTAGGTTTTGTGTACCCTCCTGTTGTAGTTGAGTCTTGAATGCTGTTGGTCCTTTCATGGGTGGAGTTAACCCTTAGTCTGGCTGACTATCAAGATAGACCTCACTTGCTATGTATGAGTTGCTGTTGTTCCCAGCAGTGTCTGGTGCCTGCCAGCATCCCCCTTTGGGTGTGCCACTGTGTGTATCATTGGGTTGAGCTCTAGTGTGGTCTGAAGCCCGCCACTGGTTTTGTTGGTTCTGGGTCCAGTTGGGTGGGGTTGTGGTGCTGGTTGATGCCAGACACTGTGTATAACAGACCTTGAGTTACTTGTCTGGAGCTGCCACGTTATTCACTGTTTGTGATTGTGTTTACTGTCCTCGGGTGTGCATGGAAGAGGCCAAGCTATGCACTAGGTTTGGCTTCCTACAGCTTTAAGCCAGTGGTAGGTCAATAAAAGCTCCAAGACTCCCAGAGGTCCACCTCTACCTGTCAGCTACTCTGCCAGCCCCAGAGTTGCCTGGTCTTTCTCCAGAGCCTTCTGAAGAAAGAGGTGGCTCAGGTTTGCCATAACACACATACCCTTCCTGCAAGGTGTGAACTCAGTAAGGCAGGGAAACCGATGTGGGGAGGGTGGGTTAGTGGGTCTTTTGCTTGGGGGCTGTGCAGCCAGGTACTCAATGCAGGGAAAATGGTCCCTATTCCAGAGCCATACTACTCAGTCTCTGCCAGTGTCTCCATTCCTAGCCCACTCAGGAAGAGTGCACTTTACGTTCAGGCTGGGTGCAGCCAGTAGACCTCACAACAACAGCAAACTCTGCAGGGCACAGCCACTGGGATTTGGAAGGACAGATCAAAACAGTCTCCCATTGAGGGTGGTGCCTGCTGAGCCTGCAGGATGGGGAAAGACTTGCCCCTGTTCCAAAGCCACACAGCTCAGTGACTTTCTGAGAGTCTTCCTAGAGCCTCTCCAGAAGAAGAGCACACCATAAGTCCTTCTTGTGTGCAGCCAACATTTCTTTCTGCCAGAGTCAAGCTTTGCAGGGTGGTATTTGGAGGACCTAGTTAGTGTATTTCTCAGGCTGGTGCTATAAGAATAGGAGTGCCCAACTCTGGGAAGATGGTCCCTGAGGGCAGTGTGAGATAAGGACTCAGCACAGGGACCTTAGTGGCTGACCCTCCAGATCTCCCCTTGGGGCCATGCCAGACAGATTTTTTCTTTATGACTTCCATATGCCCTGAGTTGCCTTCCCTCTATGGAGCCCCAGGTGAGTGTCCAAGAGCAAGGTCCTGTGTTTTGGCCCTTTAAGAGAGCACCTGGATCTCTAGCAGACTCTCTCCTGTTCTAGATAGATAGAGTCCCCACTGATTTTCACAGCCATATGCTATGCAGTCTCCTCTCCCTGGCTCTGGTGCTTTGGGTTGGGGATCTCAGCATGTGGTTGAGGCTCCACATTCCTCAAAGGGGACTTTTGCAGCCAAGATATTCCTCTGGCTTCTCAGATGCCACATGTGGGTGCAGGTGTTAGCGCTCTCTGCATCTCCACCCTTCTTACCAGTCTCTATATGGCTTCTTTGGTAAATCCATGGTTATAATCCTGTTCAGCTGTCTTTCAGTTGGTCACTCAAGTTGATTTCTCTATAATTTAGTTGTAAATCTGGTTTGGCATAAGGAGGAGGTGAGTGTAGCTTCTACCTACTCTGCAGGCATCTTCCTGATCCAGTGGTTTTAAATGCAAATGCCCATAAGTGAAGCTGGTGGGTGGAAGGCACTTTGGGGAAGTAGAGCATACATTTTTAATCTACAATCATTAAAAAAATAAACACTGTTCAGGCAAAACAAAATATATTAGTATACTCAGTTTACCATATGGGTCTTCAGCTTACAGAATCTTGATCTAATTCAACCCTCAAATTTATCAATGAGGAAACTAAAGGCTGAGAACTGCAAAGTGACTTGTCAAAAGGTTCCCCGCTAGTAAAGGGCAGAAAGAGACTTGAACTTTAAAGCTTTTTGAATGTGAGTACTTTAAGTCTAGTGTTTTGTGTTATTACACTATGCTGTTTCTTTAGGTTGAACTTTATAAGTTGGAAAAAATAAGAGCCCTATGAACCAATAAAGGAAACTATGAGTCATCATGATAGTGCTGGTAGTTTTGTGAGGAGAGCACTGACACATTGGCAGAGGATAAAATGAAAAAGTGGACTGGGCATCAGAATTGAGAAAAGGAAAAATAGGGCGAACTCATCATAAATTAGGGAAGGTGGGCCTTAAATCACTTCTGGACTGGAAGTGACAAAATTCATGAGAGATAGAGCTGGATATGAAAAGGGAGCATAATAGCAACAGGCCCCTGTGAAAGGTTAGGCAAGGGAGTCTAAGACAAACATTTAAGGGACTCATAGTTGATATTTGAGTTAGCAGTTTAAAAGAATACTTGGAATTACCTAAGCTAAGAATTAGAGCAAATAATATTTGCATTCATCTGGAGGCTATTATTTTGAGCAATGTGATAAAGTACATTTATGCATGCATGCATGTTCCTGTGTGTCTAAAACTGTAAGTTGAATATTACTGTATGTCTGTGATCAGATGTTTGACTGAATAAAAAAAATGAGTTATGCTGTATAAGTGTCTGATGTCACCTCCATATATATAGTTGCATCTTGACAGCTTCTCCAGGGAAAAGTTGTACCATCCACATGCATTACAGCCCTAATTTAATTGTCTAATTTTTACATATAATTAGAAGTTGATAATATGTGAATCTGTGAGGTGTCATTTTAGGCCCTCTGTTTTCCTAACCAATGGTGTGATATAATTTTTTTTTTATTTTGAAGGTTGACACCATTCAGTAACACTCCTGAAAGAATCAATTTTCAACTAAGTTTGAGGAACACATAAAGTGGGTTACTTCGGATATCTTCTACATATTGGGGTGGTAGGTTCAAATCTCAGTCAACAAATTTAGGCTTCTATAGCACAACTTAATTTCTACTTGAGTCATTCTAAGCCTCAGATGGCAAAACTTAATGTTATTCTATTCAAGGATACCTCCCTTTTTTCCTAGGGTCATGTATGGAGGGAGTCATCTGATCCACAATGTTATCTACCTGGCAGGTTGCCCTTTAACATTCCTCCACTGGGACCCTTCAGTTCTAATGATTTTTCTCTGATACTTTCATGCTTGCTTTATTTGAGGACTTTTAAATCATTCTGCTCCTTGCAGGCCAATATCAAGTTCAGAAATTTCTTTCCTTTCCATTCCCTAAGCTTTTGATCAAGAAGCAGATTGCAAAGAACCTCTCTCTGGGTTCCAGTCACATCTAGAGTCTTGAAATTTCCTTGCCTCTTCCACTCTAACAGTGAAGGGCTTTTTCCAGCCTAAGGAAATATAAAATACTTTCCTCCTCAATAAACATGTTGACTTTATCTTCGGTCCTCACAGGTGTTCTCATAACTTAAGTTTTTAGACTGTAAACCTGACCAATTCCTTTTTCTGCTTTTATCCATTCATATCTGTCCCTGAGGAAATAAACACAGAACTACTGAACTGATGAAGTTGGGAAAAGGGTGTTGGTCATTGAGGCAGAGACTGGACAACCAGGAAAAAAGAAATTTCAAATCATAATATCCTTATCTAAAACCAAAGAATCTAAAATCATCATAATCATCAGAAGCAGCATAGACATTTATTCTTTATTATCTAAATATTCCTCTTGATACATTATGTGCACTTTGAGTTACTTCTCTAGGACAAAGATTAAACTTTTTTGGAGCTGGTCATACCATTCTTATTTGGAGGAGCTGCTACCATTCTGAGGTATGGTATCAGGGGCCATCTGTGGCCTAGAAACTAGGCAAAGAAGCCCTCAGGGCAACTGAGTGATGCCTAATCTATCTCTCCATCTCCTCTTACTTTAGTGTCTAGTGCAGTCATTGCCCTGCATGAAGATGTTTAATGAATTCTTCTTTGACAGGGATGAACTACCTTGTAAATATCCTGAGGAAGCAGTGTCTATACTTCTTGGATTGCTTAAGATATCTAGTTGAAAATCCAGATATTGTTCCACATCTTTTCAAGCCTTAACACCTCTGCTTGCAAGGTGAGTGTGTACATATGCATGCATTCACATAGGAAGGTATGTCGAAAAGGAACACAAACAGCAGGCAGGAATAAACCAGTTAAGGAAGTATAGCATAAAGGGAAATAAAAAGATATTCCGATTTCAGAAAATCAATAAGTACTCGAATTATGGGTAGGAGCAACAGAAAGGAGCTGATGCTAGGAGTGTTAAAATGGGAAGCTTGGCTCTGTTTTCAATAAGAGAAGGAGACTTGCAGCTCAGGGGAGAAAAAAAAGATAACAAATGTTAATTCAAGGTCATTGACCCTTCCTTGCTCTCTTCCTACCCTACCTCCCCATCCTATGGTTAGAAATAATAATTGTGTTCCTTACTTGGAAGATTGGGTAATGGGAAGCATGGTGAGAAGAAATTACTTTCTCAGCTAATTGTCTGCAGAGGTTGAAGGACCCACAAGTAGGGTCTCCTGAACTGCTCTCTCATAAGCTCTTCCAAAGCAGACTCTGGCTGGTAAACTTAACTGGTCAGAGTCTTGTGCTAGTAAGACCGAGGTTGTGAATTTCTTCTCATTTGGGCCAGGGAGCTTTGCTCTGCTCCCAGCTACAAACTGGACCTAGGACATAAATTTTAACCCTAAGGGTAGTTTCATTCTGAGACTCTAACCATGTTCATAGGCTGAACTCTAAACCTTGTCACAGATTGAGTACCTAACCCTGGCCAGTTCCCTCAGATATGTAAATTATGAGTCATAAAAGGAACCAGGAAGAAGGTAAGGGAGTCCATTACTTCTACTAAAAATCCAAAGTAACCCTGCTAACAGGACAGAACTGACCTCTTTTCATATGGTAACAAATGCTTCATACATGTATTTATACTAGAAGCCATGGGGCTGGAGTAAGAGTAAAACTGTTGCCATTAGTTGTGAGGATAGAAGCTAAGATTGACAAGGTCTCTTTGAAACCGTTTCTGACCTTTTTTATATAATATAAATTTATTTTATTTTTGCATTACAATTTGGTTCCCTTATACCCCCTCCCCCCAGTAATCACCAACTGTTGTCCAGGTCCATGAGTTTTCATTTTTACTGAATCCCTCCATCACCTAACCACCCACCCTTAGCTGTCATTATGTTCTCCATCTATGAGTCTGTTCCCATTTTCCTTGTTAGTTCACTTTGTTCATCAGATTCCTCATATGAGTGAAATCATATGGTATTTTTCTTTCTCTGACTAGCTTATTCCACTTAGCATAATGTTCTCCAGGTCCATCCATGCTGTCACAAAGGGGAAATTTTTCTCATTTTTTATGGCTGAGTACTATTCCATTGTGTAAACATCCCATAGTTGTTTATCCACTCATCTACTGATGGACACTTGGGCTGCTTCCATATCTTTGTGACTAAATGACACTGCAATGAACATAGGGGTGCTTATGTTCTTTGGAGTTACTGTTTTGGGTTCTTTAAGATATATATTCCCAGAAGTAGGATACCTGGGTCAAAAAGCAGGACCATTTCTTAAAAAAGATTTTATTTATTTATTTTTTAGAGAATGGAGAAGGGAGGGAAAAAGGGAGAGAGAGAAACATCAGTGTGTGGCTGCCCCTCCCATGGCCCCCACTGGGGCCCTGGCCTGCAACCTAGGTGTCTACCCTGACAGGGAATCGAACTGGTGACCCTTTGGTTCATAGCCTGCACTCAGTCCACTAAGCAACACCAGCCAGAGCAAGCAGGTCCATTTTTACCTTTTTGTGTTATCTCCATACTGCTTTCCACAGTGCCTGCACCAGTCTGTATTCCCACCAACAGTGCAGAAGGGTCCCCCTTTCTCCACATCTTCACCAGCAGTTGTTTCTTGATTTGCTGATGATGGCCATTCTGACAGGTATGAGATGATATCACATTGTGGTTTGAATTTGCATTTCTTTGGAATATAGTGACATTGAATGTCTTTTCATATGTCTATTGGCCATTTGTATGTCCTCTTTAGAAAAGTGTCCATTCAGATCATTTGCCAATTAATTTTTTTTAACTTGTAATAGTTTCCCTTGCATTTTTAATTTTTTTTAAATTTATTTTTAGAGAGAGGGGAAAGGAAGGAGAGAGAAAGGGAGAGAAACAGCAATGTGTGGTTGCCCTTCATGTGGCCTGTACTGGGGACCTGGCCCACAACCCAGCACTGTGCCCTGACTGGGAATCATACCGGCGACCCTTTGGTATGCTAGCCTGCACTCAATCCACTGAGCTATAACAGCCAGGACTATTTGCCAATTTTTTGTAAGCATATTTTATTGATTATGTTATTACAGTTTTCCCATTTTCCCCCCTCTCTGCCCTGTACCCCCCAACTCTCCAGCATCCCCTCCCTTAGTTCATGTTTATGGGTTGTACATATAAGTTCTTTGACTTCTCTGTTTCCTATACCATTCTTAACCTCTCCCCATCTATTTTATGCCTACCAGTTATGCTTCTTAGCATATTTGCCAAATTTTTAATCGTATTTTTTTGGTGTTGAAAGTTCTTTATAAATTTTGGATATTAACCCCTTATCAGATTGGCAAATATGTTCTCCCATTCTGTGGGTTCTCTTTTTATTTTGTGGATGTTCTTCTTTGCTGCACAAAACCTTTTTACTTTGATGTAGTCCCATTTGTTTAGATTTTCTTTTGTTTTCCTTGCCTGGGGAGATATGTCCATTAAAATACTGCTGTGAGCAATGTCTGCGATTTTGTTGCCTAAATTTTCTTCTAGGGTTTTTGTGGTTTTGGGCCTAACATCTAAGTCTTTGATTTATTTTGAATTTATTCTCATTTATGGTATAAGAAGGTGGTCTAGTTTCATTGTTCTGCACATATCTGTCCAATTTTCCCACCACCATTTATTGAATAAACTAATCCATTGCATGTGCTAGCTTCCTCTGTTGAATATTAATTGACTAAAAAGGTGTGGGTTTATTTCTGGGCTCTCTATTCTGTTCCATTGATCTATGTTTCTGTTTTTATGCCAGTACCAGGCTGTATTGATTACTATGGCTTTATAGTATAGTGTCATATTAGGTAGTGTGATTCCTCCAACTTTGTTCTTTTTTTCTCAGGATTGCTGTTGCTGTGTGGGCTTTTTGTGATTACATATAAATTTTTGAAATATTTGTTCTAGTTCTGTGAAATATTTCATTGGAGTCTTGATAGGAATTGCATTGAGTATATACATTGCTTAATTTTCTCAGTACAAGTCTTTTACATCCTTGGTTAGGTTTATTCCTAGATATTTTATTCATTTTGAATCAATCGTGAATGAGATTGTTTTCTTAATTGCCCTTTCTGTTAGTTCGTGTCTAGCATTTAAAAGTGCAACTGATTTCTGGATAGTAATTTTGCATCCTGCTACTTCACTGACTTCATTTATCAGGTCTAGTAGTTATTTAATGGAATCTTTGGAGTTCTCTATGTATAATATCATGTCCTCTGCAAATCAAGACAGTTTTACTACTTCTTTCCTATTTGGATACTTTTCATGTTTTCTTCTTGTCTGATTGTTGTGGCTAGGTCTTCCAATACTATGCTGAATAAGAGACATGAAAACAGACATCTCTGACTTGTTTCCAATCTTAAGGGAGTGCTTGTAGCTTTTGCCCATTGAGTATGATACTGTCAGTGTCTGTCATACATGGCCTTTATTATGTTTAGGTATGTTCCTTCTATTTCCACTTTGTTGAGAGTTTTTATCATAAATGGGTACTGGATTTTATAAAGTGCTGTTTCTGCATCTATTGATATAATCATGTGGTTTTTATCCTTCATTTTGTTTATGTGTATAATCACATTTATTGATATGTGAATGTTTTACCAACTTTGCATTACCCAGAATAAATCCCAGTTGATCATGGTGTATGATCTTTTCTATGCTTTACTGTATTTGCTTTGCTAATATTTTGTTGAGGATTATAGTATCTATGTTCATATGGGATGTTAGCTTATAATTTTGTTTTTGTAGTGTCTTTATCTGTCTTTGGAATTAGGATAATGCTGGTCTCATAAAATGAATTTCAGAGCCTTCCCTTCTCTTGAATTTTTTTGAAATAGTTTGTGAAGGAGAGGTGTTAGTTCTTCTCAGAATGTTTGATAAAATTCACCCGTGAAGCCATCTGGTCCAGGGCTTTTGTTTGTTGGGAGCTTTTTGATTACTGCTTCAATTTCATTAGGTGTAATTCTGTCTATTTAGATTCTCTGATTCCTCCTGAGTTAGTTTTGGAAGATTGTATGTCTAGGAATTTATCCATTTCATCCAAGTTGTCCACTGTTTTGGCATAGAGTTGTTCATAATATTTTCTTACAATTTTTTGTATTTCTTTGGTGTCAGTTGTTATTCTTCCTCTTTCATTTCTGATTTTATTTATATCAGTCTTTCCTCTTTTTTTCTTAATGAGTCTGGGTAAAGGTTTGTCAATCTTATTTATGCTTTCAAAGAACCAGCTCATTGACCTTTCATATCATATTTTTAGACTTGATTTTATTTATTTCTGCTCTGATCTTTATAATTTCCTTCCTTCTATTCACCTTGGACTTTGTTTGTTATTCTTTTTCAAGTTCCTTTAATTGTGAAGTCAGATTGTTTATTCGAGCTTTCTCTTGTTTTTTTAGATAGGCCTGTAGTGCTATGAATTTCCCTCTTAGGATTGCTTTCCCAGTGTCCCACAGATTTTGGATTGTTGTGTCTTCATTTTCATTTGCTTCAATGTATCATTTAATTTCATCCTTGACCTCACTGTTGACCCATTCACTGTTTAATAACATGTAATTTAGCTTCCATGTCTGTGTGTGCTTTTCAGTATTTTTATTATTATTAATTTCTAGTTTCATAGCATTGTAGTCAGAAAAGATGCTTGAAATGCATTCAAACTTCTTAAACTTATTGACACTTGTTTTGTGTCCTAACATGTGGTCTATCCTAGGAAATGTTCCATGTGCACTTCAAAAGTGTATGCATTCTTCTGCTTTGGGATAAAATGCTCCTTAGATATCAGTTAAATCCTTTTGATCTAGTGTGTCATTTAAGGCCACTGTCTCCTTGTGGATTTTCTGTCTGGAAGATCTATCCATTGATGTCAATGGGGTGTTAAAAAGCCCCAACTGTGACTGTATTTCTGTCCTTCTCTGCATTTATGTCCACCATAATTGGCTTTACATAGTTACATGCTCCTATATTGAGTACATAAATGTTTACTAGGGTTATATGCTCTTGTTTGATTGGTAGCTTTATTGTTATGTAGTGTCTTTCTTTGTCTGATGCGTGCTCACCTGCCTGCAGTGAGCACAGAACACTGTGGATGGTTTGTCGAAGCATGAGAAAAAACATACACAGAGACAACCAGGTCCTGTGGGGGAATTGGGACAGCAGGGCCACTCCTTACGTGGGGAGTGCCTTGTCCCCCTGCACAAGCAGGGTTTTATTCTTGAATACCAATACAGTTTGCAAATTACAAGTAGTTAGCTTTTGAAAAGTGCTGGCAGATTTCCTACTGGGATCCTAAGCCAGAGATTTTGGGGTTTTATCATTTAAAAAGACTACAGGACTTAAAACTTAGTTCTGTTTCCTGCCCGTGACTTTGTATTCTAATTAAAGAGCAACCTCCAGCAAGCAGATTTCACAGGATCTTTCATATTCTATGTCTTAGGCCTGATTACCCCGGGAGTCCGCCGTTTCTGGTCTGGACTGTACCACCCCTGTTACTTCCAATGAGCAGAGGAGACAAAGGCATATGGGAGACTTGGATTTCTCAAGGACTCAGGCATTGGCAAAATTGGTGATTGATGTCGATCAACCTATTATTTCCACAGCCCCGCGAGTCTTGTCTCTGTCATTCCTTCATGAACGCGTCTGTCTTAGGTTCATTCTCTATCCAAGAGAATTGTTACCCATCATTGATTGCTGTTCAAGCACAAAAAGGAATGAGGCATACAAACAGGCAGCATTCATGTCAGGGAAATAAGTTTTGTCTCCTTCATGGCTCCTGGTCCGGAGGTCTTTCACTCAGCCTAAGTCATGGGGGGTTACAGCTTCCTGAGACCAGGCAGGGAGGTCTTCAACATTTGTCTTTTATTATAGCCTTAGTTTTAAAGTCTATTTTGTCAGATATAAACATTGCTAGCCCATCTTTTTCCCTTTCCATTTGCATGAAATATCGTTTTCATCCCTTTATTTTCAGTCTGTGTGTATCTTTCAATTTGAGGTGGGCTTTAGGGGGCAGCATATATATGGTCATGGTTTCTTATCCATTTAGCTACCCTATGTCTTTTGGTTGGAGCATTTAAGTCATTTATACTTAAGATGATTTTTGATTAATACATGTTTAGTGCCATGCTATTGTTAGACAATTTTCTCTATTTTTTTTCTTTTCTTCTTCTTAAAGCAAACCGTTTTAAATTTGTTGCAGTACTGGATTGGTGTTAACAAACTCTAGCTTTTTCTTGTCTAAGAAACTCCTTATTTGTCCTTCAATATTATATGATAGCCTTACTAGTTAAAATAACCTTAGCTGTAGGTCCCGGTTTTTCATCACTTTGAATATTTCATGACACTCCCTTCTGGCCTGAAATATTGCTGTTGAGAAATCAGATGGTAGTCTAATTGTTCCGCCCTTGTGTGTAGCTACCTGCTTTTTTCTTGTGGCTTTTAGGATTCTGTCCTTGTCTTTACGCCTTGCCATTTTAATTATGTGTCTCAGTGTAGGCCTCTTGTCTTCCAACTTGTTTGGGACTCCCTGAGCTTCCTGTACTTGTATGTTTTTTACTTCACCAGCTTGTGGAAATTTTCAATTATTATTTCTTTAAATAGATTCTTGAGCCCTTGCTCACTCTCCTCTCTTTCTGGTATTCCCCTGATGCAGATGTTGTTACTGTGTTGTAGCTGTTCAAGGCCAGACAGGTTCATGGGATTCAGGCAAATGGAAAATACTCATGGAGCCATTGGGATGTCTGATATGTCTTTATTCAAAGGTGGGAAATCCATGCACACTGCAAGCTGTGTGTCCCCCTGCATGTCTCACTACATGTCACCTGCCCCTTCTCTCTCAGTGGGAAGTCCCTAACCCCCTAATTTATGAAATACCAACAAAGCCAGCAGGGAGCCAACAGATTATATAACAGAGCTTTGTTCTACATATACAAGCCCACTTAAGGCTATGGGAACCATTTATTGGACCCAATCTCAAGAAACGAGAAAAAACATACACAGAGACAACCAGGTCTTGTGGGGGAATCGGGACAGCAGGCCACTCCTTACGTGGGGAGTGCCTTGGCCACCCTCTCTTCAATGAGAACACTGCTTATCAGGCTCATTCTCAAGGTTATGGGAAACTGCTTCTTGTAGTTGCCCATACATCTGGGTGAGGAAGCTAGATTACTTCCGTTTACCCTACAGTTACACTTCATGTTGTTCAAAATGTTTCTTAAACTCTACTCATTTAAAAAAAAATTTTTATGCTGCTCTGCCTGGGTGTTTTTTTCTACTTTGCCTTCCAAATCACTGATCTGATCCTCTGGTTCATTTAACATACAGTTAATCCACTCCAGTGTATTATTCATCTCAGATATTGGATTCTTTATTTCTAATTGGCCTTTTATACGTTTTCTATATTTTTTCATGCTATTGAGTATTCTTATAATCATTATTCTAAACTATCTGCTAAATTGCTTGCCTCCCCTTTCATCTAGTTCTTCCTATGGAGAATTCTCTTGTTCTTTCATTTGGGGTCTGCGTTTTTGTCTTCCCATTATGGCTGTCTGTTTATATTTGTTTCTATGTATTAAACAACTCTGCAGAGCCTCTGGTACAAACCTTTGTTAGATGCTGCTTGTGACTGGCCCTGGGCAACCTGTTTTGAGTAATTGGCAATTCCAAGTGTGTGCCTCCCTCTGCTGAGCCTGTCTGTATGCAGGAAGAACCAGGCTGTGCACCAAGGCTGGCTTTTACCAGCACCAGGCCTGAGGAATGTTTGGCTGAAGTCTCAGAGCTCCAAGAGATCTGCCTTAGTTGTTAAACTTAGTCAGTGATATACCTTCAAGTTGTACTCAGCAGCCCAACTTAAGTTCCACATGGTGGGGCAGAGTAGTTTCTGTGGGTGGGACTATTGCCCAGGTTGATGACTCTTGGAGGGGAGTGCTCTGCCTTAGAAAGATGGCTCCTGCAGTATGGGGAAACACTCAACACAGGGATACTGGCAGCTATTCCTTCAGTTCTCTCCCAAGAGCCACCAACCCCAGATTCTCTTCATGTGCTTCTAGTCCACTCTGCCCTCCCTCTGCCAGAACTAAGTGGCTGTAAACAAAATTTTGTGCATTGGCCCTTTAAGAGTCTCTCTGCATCTCCAGCCATCTCTCCCTAGCATATAGAAGCCCAGCTGCTTTTCACAGCTGGATGTTTTCTGGGTTCCTTTCTAGCTCTGGTGAGCCCTGCTTGGGAGTGAGACCCCACACTTATCATGGGGTATTTCCTGGCTACTGAAATATCCCTCTAGAACTTTATCTGTATGGCATTTGTTTTGCCTGATAAAGGGGCAAATAAATTTTGTCTAGTTTGTCTTGCTTTACTTTTTTATGTTTAAGATTCCAAGGCCAAATTGTGAAAGACCATAAGAGCCAGTTGTGAAAATAACACCTAATACTGAAAGCTCCTTTCATTCCTGAATCATTTATTCTACAACATCTGACACCTGCAACATTAGACTCACTCCTTTGGGTTTTGATTTTGGTAGCCCCTGTTTAATTGTGGATCTTACATGGGAAACTTCAGCTGTAGGGTTTTGTAAGTGCCTATTATCAGGTTGAGGAAATTCCCTCATTTACCAATTTTATAACACTTTTTAGCAGGAATGGATGGTGGACTTTGTCAGATGTGTTTTGTGCAACTTTTGAGATGATCATATGTTTTTATGTTTTTAGTCTTAATATGGTGACTGATTTTGATTATTTTTCAAATATTAAATCAATCTTATAATACTGGGATAAACCCCATATCATGTATTATCCCTTTTATATATGGTTGGATTTGGATTGTTACAGTTTCTTAAGAGTGAATCTTATTATGATAGATATTGGTATGTAGTTTTCCTTTCTTGTTGTGCATCAGTAACAAGAATGCTGGTGTTATAGAATTAGTTGGGGAGTTTTTCTTCCACTTTCCAGAAGAGTTTGTGTTAAATTGATACTATTTCTTCTTTAAGTGTTTGGTAGAATCACTCAGTTAAACCATCTTGTCCTAATATTTTCTTTCTGGGAAAATTTTATCTATAAATTCAATTCCTTTAAGATATTATCTATTTATCCTTGAGTGAGCTTTGGTAGTTCCTGTTTGCAAAGAATTTGTTAATTCCAAATAATTTCTCACTTTTATTAGCAAAAGTTCTTCATAATATTTTATTACTATCCTTTTAATATTTTTAGAATCTATTAAAGTGATGTCACCATTCTCATTCCTTATGTTGGTAATTCATTTGTTTAATTTTTATTTTTTGCTGTGAAGTTTATTTGTACTATTATTAATGTAGCCATCCAGGCTTCTTTTTATTAGTATAAACATAATACATAACTTTCTTTTATCTCCTCTCTTCTTTTATCTCCTACTACCACTGCCCTCAACTGGGCTTTAGTGATCCTTAGTCTGTTTCAGTAGCCCCCTAACTAGCTTTACTCCCTCTATCTGCACTCCACATGCCTATCAGAGTTGCCTTTCTAGATAATAACTCTCATCATGTCACTTTCCTCTTCATAAAATGCCACTTTCTGCATCCTCATTACATATAGAATAAATCCAAACACCCTCACTTGGCATCCAAAGGCCTTACAATCTGGCTCCAGCTTTCCTTTCCAGACTTATCTCCCTCTTGCATCCTATGCTTTGTATTTGAAATATATTCTGTTCTTTTTTTGCCCCTATGCCTTTGTTGACTTATTTCCTTCTGCCTGCAATGTATTTTTTCTCCATCACTGCCTGTTTCCTTCCTATTCTTCAGTTTGTTGTGTGTGCTGCTGCCCAAATATTTTGTGATACTTGACTATGAAATTATATTTATTGATGAGATTCCCTGCTAGAATCTCTACTGTTCCTGTTTATGTGGTCCCCTGAGAGGTGCCTCTTGGGGCATATGGTATGTTTTCAGTATCAGTAGAAAATAGGTAGAATGTGTTGATAGGCAGGATATTTTAACAGGCATTCACAACATGGCCACTCCCCTTTCCTTCCAGAAGTTTCCAGCCTCTAAGAACACTATTGTGTTTCCCTGATTCAAGCACATCTCCTGACTGAAGGCAGATCCCCCACCCCTCACTGCTATTGCCTGACTTATGGTAGAAATAGGGTAGAGGAATGCATAGAGGTTAGCCAGCTAGTCTGCTGCAGTCGCTGCAGTGACCCTCTTAATCCCCTTGTTCGTTTCTCTTTTCCTATACCCCTTCCCATATTTAATTGCCTCCAAGTGTGATTGTGCCCTTTGTGTAGCTTATACCTTTTGTGAAAACATATTCTGGCACTTAATTTGTATGTGTCCTAGGCTGCTGTTTTCATCTTTAGTTTAGTTGAATGAATGAGAAGGAATTCCTTAAATTTTAGTCATCTGAAAATGTCTCTTCTTTTTTATCCGTGTAAATGGTAACATTTGTTATTTTAGAAAATATCTATACAAAGGAAATCAAAGAGTAATTTAGATGAGAGTAGATTTGGGGAACATTATGTTCCCATTGTTCACTACAGCATAAGGAAATGATTACCCACATTAACCAGTTTACAGATTTTTAAAAATATGATATGGCATTTTCAAGTCCATTGAATATGAAAGATCTTTCTACTTAGAGAAAGCATTTATATTTAAGGAGAATTTTATAGTATAAATGCTAATTATATTTAAAATAGGTTACTAGGTGCCAAATGGACCTAATGATCAGATTAGTATCATAAGCTAATAATATACATATACCTTAAATGTCCTGTCATTAAAGATGCGTATGCTTATTTATTTTGGTTACTTTTTTATTATATAAATAGTATATATACATTATGGAAAATTATAAAAGACAGATAATAAAGAAAATAAAATTACCATTAATTTTATCATCCAGAGAAAAACAGCATTAACCAGTAACAAGGCTTTCATGGGGATTAGGGTGTTGATTCCATCTTTACTGTGAATTAGAGCTGAGATGATCAACACTGGTCTGCATCCTAAGCCACTTATCTCCCATCTTTCTGTATGTGAGTGATCTCTAGATTCTAAGTATAGCCCAAGAGATCTGTATCAAGAAAGAAAAAAAAACTTAGGGCCACACCATTACTGTACTATATGCCTTTCTTTTCAAAGCAATACCCAATGTTACTGAACACTCAACCACATTTAACAGTTCCCTGCAGGAGAGCTGTGACTCTGCTAGTGAGATTAGCTTGTTTGCCAAAGCTTTTTCTTTCCCCCAGTTATAAAACTACGATTTGTAGCTACAAAATAGTCATGGGGATATAAAGTACAGCATAAGAAATGTAGTCAATAATATTGCAATAACTATGTATGGGGCCATGTGGGTACTGGAAATATCAGGGGGAACACTTTGTAAAGTATACAATTGTCTAACCACTATGCTGTACACCTGAAACCAATAAAGTAATACTTAAACTGTAATTAGAAAAAATAAAGTTAAAATATGATTTAAAAAGTGAAAAATGTACAAAGTCTGGAAAGGAGAAGGGAAAAATTTTGATATTATTCTATAATATAATTGAATACCTAGAAAAAACCTAGATAGTCAATTTAAAAAATACAGCAAATAAGCCCTGGCTGGCATAGCTCAGTGGATTGAGCTCGGGCTGTGAACCAAAGTGTCACAGGTTCGATTCCCAGTCAGGGCACATGCCTGGGTTGCAGGCCATGGCCCCCAGCAACCGCACATTGATGTTTCTCTTTCTCTCTCTCCTTCCCTTCCCTCTCTAAAAAATAAATAAATAAAATCTTTAAAAAATACAGCAAATAATAAGATAGTTCAGACAGACTTTTCTGAACAACCTTAATATACAAAATTGAGAAACTGTTTTTAATGTACAAATAACCATTCATAATATATGAGCATAATGGAAGAATCCCTTCTTCATATGTAACAAATATAATAAGAGGCTTAGAAATAAACTTATCAGGAACACGCAAGATCTTGTTTTAACATTTAAATTTTTTCCAGTTATAGTTTACATTCAGTATTATTCTGTGTTAGTTTCAGATATACAGCAAGGTGGTTAGAAAATCATGTATTTTACAGGGTACAATACATGAGTACAATACTCCTGATACTTCAGGTACCCACCTGGCACCATACATATTTATAATAATATTATTGACTATATTCCATATGCTGTAATGTACATCCCTGTGACTGTCCTGTAAGTACCAATTTGTACTGCTCAATCCCTTCACCTTTTTCATCCAGTCCCCCAACTCCCTCCCCTCTGACAGCTCTCAGTCTGTTCCCTATGAGTTGGGGTGTTGTTGTTGTTGTTGTTGTTTTGTAGGAAGATGAAAGATCTTTTTAAAGGAATCTTGCAACACTAGTAATGATCTAGTTGGAGATTTGAATAAATGGTAAACCCATACCATATTCTTGGCTTGGAACATTGAACTCATAAAGATGTATAATTAATAACTTTGATATGCTTTAAATAAAGATACCTTATAGGAACTGGAAGTTTAAATAGAAAAATAAGCATTCAAGAATAGCATGGAAAAATCTAGAAAAAGTAATATTGGAAAGATAACTTTACCAGATGTTAAAATCTAATATAAAGCTATAATAATTAAAACTGTAAGATACTGGCAGAAGAATAAACACACAAATCAATGTAAGAATATACATAATCCAGAAACAGACCCAGATGCATAGGGGAAATTAATATATAGTAAATATCATACATATTTCAAATAAAAGGAGAAAAGATGTTTTATTCAATAAATGATATTGGGTAAGCTGGGTAGCCATCTAAGAAATATAAGGTTGGATTCCTACTTTTTTCTATCTATGGCAACTGAACAGAGCCAACTCCATAAGTTATCATTAATAGTGATGCCCATTGTCATAAATGATGTTCAGTACCAGGGCCATGATATACCTACTACACATTCCAGTAACTGCCATGCCAACCAGCAGCCACAACCATTGGTCAAATGTAATCCCACACTCCATGCCTATCACCAACAACTATCCATTGGCAAACCATACTAACCAGCAACCACATCTACCAACCGTACCTACTGCAACCAGCCTCATCAGCATCCATTGGAAGTGGCCACACCACTGGTTCCACTTGGTACCAACCATATTCAGTATCCTTTCTTGCTATCAGTTCTCCCTTATCATAAATTCTTCATGTTTTGAGCTGCTTTTGTTCATAGTCATTCCTTTGCTTAGAGGGTCTCTACATTCTTGTCTCTCCGAGCCTCACTCTTCACTCACATAATACCCACTCACCTCTCTTTTCTCAGCTTAATGATTGGCCTTTCAGACTAGGCTAAAATGACATTTTATTTATCCTTCATGGGTTATTACATGTTTTATCTATTTCATAAATTAATTGTAGCCATTTATTTAAGTTCTGTTAGAGTACATTTATATTTTGTTTACCACTGTATTACTCAGGGATTAACATAGTTCCTGGCATATAATCAGCATTCAAAATCTATTTGTTGACTAACTCACTGACTGGCTTAGTAACTATTTATTCTTGGACTAGTCCTTCAGGGTGCTCAGGTAGTATAGATTACATTGCACCTTGAGTTATTTCTTTTCCCACTGTCTCCCCAGCCATTGGCCAGACACGTGAAATTTCTCATCATTTTTTATTCCTCTGTGTTGAGGATTTGATGACATCTGTAAGGATGCAAAAATAGTAGCCATTGATTATAACCAGCAAATAGTCTTTATTCTAGATCACAGAATAATTTGGAATAGATATTATGTCAGTAGGTTATGATGGTAGGGGAGGAAGAGGCTTGGTAGAGAAATCCAACAGCATAAACTCTGGGAAGGGTGTGTAGGACAGTGGTCAAACACTCAGTGTGAGTGTATTGATGAATCAATGTGGGGGTTGTGATGGATCAAGGTAATGATACCACAAAACAAGCTCCACTTATCTCAGTTTAAGTTAAAACCTGTGTGCTTTATTTTGATTTCTACATGGGAATTTGTTGGCAAACATTGTTTTTTATAATGCAGAAGAAAAATCCTAACCTTTTATTAAATGACACTATAAAATTCATAATTAGATAATATGGCTGTCTCTTGAGAGGACTGTCAGTTTTCAAATGATTCTCACCAGATTATGGTGTGATCAATAGAAGCTGAATAATTAAAATCCAATATCACTGTCTCTCTCAATAATACTGTGGAGAATGATGTATGACAGATTTAATTAAATATGTCATACAGGAAGGCTACATGCATAGATCATGGGGGATATTTTTAGAGTTATGTATTTGATTTTCTGGTGAGACTTGCAATGGGCCTTTTAACATTTGAGGTCCCTCCTGAGCCTTGCACTGTCATGCTCTGGGAGTGCTTACAAGGCTAGGAAACACTGACCTGACTTTGTGCCAAGTGTCAAAAAATCTAAAAGTGCTGGGGTGGAGGTTGCTGCTAAACTCAATGTATGGAAAAAGTTAATTTGGTAGTGGGGGTGGGGTTTGAAAAGAAAATAAGCCAGTATTACCTAGTAATTTTCTTTGTCACAGCATTTGGTTAGCCGCTGGAGAGATAATTCTGGGTTAAGTGAGGCTCACTATGTTTTAATCCTAACTCTGATGTACTAGATCTGTGACTTTCAAAAGTCACCTAAATCTCTCATATGTAGAATGATGAGGTAATGTCATTTATTTACTTTTTCTGCCTCACAATATTGTCAGGGACAATAAGAAAATTTAAAGTGCCTTGTAAACTGAGATGCACTCTGAACATGTAATGTGTTATATCTTATTTTTGCTAGTATTGGCACCATTTGTTCATCAATCCATTTATTTGGTCATTTATTTAATCATACATTTATTCATTCATTAATTTAATGGACTCTTGCTAAGAAGTCCATTATGCTGAACTCTGTACCTAGCCCTTTTCCTTGAGGGGCATGACATCTGTTCTAGTGAGGGAACAAACCTATATAACAATTAAGTGCTATAAAGTGTCATACATATTGCAATAGAATCTTGTACTGGTTGTGGGGCACAAAGTAAGTCATGATGAAGACATCAGGAAAGGCTTCAAAGAGAAGGTAATTGTGATATGAGTTGTAAATATAGCATTGGTGTTCATTGGAAGTACAGGCGAGAACATTTTAGGTAAAGGGAGCAGCATAAAAAAGGCACAAAATATTAAATATTCTAGTGTGCTCTGGGAACTCCAAGTAGTTTGGTGTGTTTTTTAATTATATTTTATTAATTATACTATTCAGTTGTCCCAATTTTTCCTCCTTTCCCCCCTCCACCCAGTACCCCCCACTCCCTCAGGCAGTTCCCCACCATTGTTCATGTCCATGAGCCATGTGTACAAGTTCTTTGGCTACTCCATTTCCTATACTGTACTTTACATCCCCATGGCTATTCTGTAACTTCCTATTTGTACTTTTTAATCCCCTCACCTTTTCAACCATTTCCCTATACTCCCTTGCATCCAGCAACCATCAAAACACTTTCCATATCCATGGTTCTGTCTCTGTTTTTCTTGTTCGCTTAGTTTTAGATTAAGTTATTGATAGATATGTATATATTGCCATTTTATCATTCATAGTTTTGATCTTCTTTTTCTTTTTTCTTTTTTTAAAGATTATATTTATTTATTTTTTGATCTTCTTTTTCTTAAATAAGTCCCTTGAATATTTCACATAATGATGGTTTGTTGATAATGCCCTCCTTTAGATTTTTCTTGTCTGGGAAGCTCTTTTTTTTTTTTTTTTTTTTTGGGAAGCTCTTTATCTGCCCTTTGATTCTAAATGATGGCTTTGCTGGGTAGAGCAATCTTGGCTGTAGGTCCCTGCTTTTCATGATTTTGAATATTTCTTGCCAATCCCTTCTAGTCTGCAAAGTTTCCTTTGAGAAATCAGCTGAAAGTCTTATGGGAACTCCCTTGTAGGTAACTAACTGCTTTTCTCTTGCTGATTTTAAGATTCCCCATCTTTAACCTTTGATGTTTTTATTATGGTGTGTCTTGGAGTGGGCCTTATTGCATCCATCTTGTTTGGGTCTCTTTGTCCTTCCTAGACTAGCATGTCTATATTCTTCACTAAATTAGGGGAGTTTTGTTTCATTGTTGTTTCAAATAGTTTTCCAATTTCTTCCTCTTTCTCTTCTCCTTCTGGCACCCCCATGATGCAAATGTTGAAACTCTTGAAGTTGTCCCAGTGGCTACTTGCACTATCCTCTTTTTTTTTTTTAGATTCTTTTCTTCTTGTTATGGTTGGTTGTTTTTTGCTTTCTTATGTTCCAAAATTATTGATTTGATTCTTGGATTCATCTACTATACTTTTGTTTCCCTATATATTGTTCTTTATTTCTTTAGTGTATCCTTTGTTTCTGACTGGATCTTTGTTGTTGTTATTGTTGAGCTTGTTGCCTTCAGACTTCTATTGTCTATTCTGCTTATAAATATTTACTTCCATGAATATCCTCACACTATGGCTCAGTTCTTAGTTTTCCAATACTAGTAGAGTCAAGGGTGTATCAGTAAACATACTAAAAACACATGTTCCTGTTGTTGACCATGAGGCTCTGAGGTCTAGGTGGAATAGGCTCTGTCTAATTCACTTTATTTATTTACCTATACAAGAGACTCTATTACTGTCCCTCTCTACCCTGCCCCATATTTTACTGGTAGATTAGAAATTATAGTTGATAACTTGACATCTTCCTTATAGTAACATTTCTCATTTATAGTTAGGATGTATCCTTTGAATTGTGTCTCTACTGGTGGGACATGGGATTCCTCTGAGTCAATCATACTGTTTTTTTTTTTTTTTTTGGTCCTCTTAGTGTCCAACTATAGATAGCTGTCAAATTACCAGGGTTAGAGGTCTGTATGTGGTAAGTGTTAGGGGCTCAGTGTGAAACCAGGGTTAGCTAGATGCCAGGGGATACAGTGAAAGTAACTTACCTTTAGTGGAAAGGTTAGTTTAGATTGGTCCCTAATTAAACTTGTCCTGGAACTCCAAAGGAATTTTACTTATCTGATACAGCACCTACCACATTCCACTCAAAGAGAGCACAACCTTGAGTGAAGAGGACCAGTGCTGGTAGGTAGAGGGCAATATTTGGAGGGGAGGAGGGGAGGTCAGAAGCAAGTCCAAGTTAGGGCAACACATGGCTCAGCTGCCAGTGTGGGATGTCCAAGGATATCAGGCTCTGTCAGATAGGAAAAGAATATGGAGAATGAGGAATCCTGGAAACAAACCTCACATACTTCACAACTTTGCCTTTCACATCTTCTGCGGAATGCAGCACTTCTGTCTGGAGGGATTTTAAAAGGAGTCATTTTGGAATATCACACGTGTAGTGACAACTGTGATATTTGTTTTCTCCACTCCTGAATTCATGGGCTACCTTTGAAGTATTAACCACCTTGAACAATCTCCCAGTACCATTGGTAGTCAAGACCTCTGCATACAGGGACTTCCAGTCTGATCACGTAGGATGCTCTTTAACCTGGAGGTCTGAGCCTACTGCCAGGCCTCTCGCCTGCGAGAGGACAAGTCTTTCACTGGCTGCTGGATGTGCTGCTGGATATGATAATCAGAAAAAAGTAAAAGTCTCAGAGAAAAACCCTTTTAAAGGCATTCAATTTTAGTGTCACCACACATGCCTAGTGCAGCTTTGTAAATAAGACAGGAAGTGCCCTTAGTGTCTCTAGGGGACATATGCTCTAATGCAGTCGCATGACAGCTAGTTTAACAAGGCTCTAGTGAAGAATCATGCAGCCCAAGAGGACTGTGACTTAGGAGTGCACCAAACCAGTGGTTCTCCAAACCACCGGAAAGCTTTTTGAAAATGGGAAGTCTAGGCCCTTAAATATAAAAATTTTGATTCATTCATTTAGGGTTGCATATGTGCATTTCACAAGTACTGCGGGTAGTTCTGGTGCTAATGGTGCTGGAAACTACTGTAGTAACAATTCACTATTTTGAATCCTTTGAATTGGACTTTGTGGTTTTTCTGATGTGAATTGAGCTGAAACTTCTATTGGGGTCTGTGATGAGAAGGTCACATCACAAACAAGTTCGTAGGGAAAATGGTTTACCTGAATAGGAGAATGCTCTGATTCCAGGAAAATCAGGCATTTGTAAGCACTGGTAGACCACTACTTTGTGTACTAAAAATTACTGCTTTATATACATTTCTGATGTCTTTTCCTTTGTTTGTGCTAAGTTTCATAAAGACTACCATACCATGACAGTTGACCTAATAACCTAGTTGGCTAAGTGACTAACGGGCAGATAGCAGATACAACATGGACATGTCCTGGGAAGGATAGAGCAGGATGGTTTGAGATTTCATCACACTACTCAGAATGGTGCACAATTTAAAATTTAAGAATTGTTTATGTCTGGAATTTTCCATTTAATATTTTTGGACCTCAGTTGACCATGGGTAACTGAGATTGCAGAAAGCAAAACCATGGATAAGAGGGTACTACTGTATAGTACATTAACCTGGTTGCTGACTATTTTCCTGTCTCTAAACCAAGGCTCAAAGGTTTAGTTAGCAATTTGCTATGAATTTTGGGGAGGGGACCCTGTTGTGGACAAGTATACCTATAATTAGCTGGCAACAAAGTTAATTATATGAAATTTTGATCCAAGAATAGGGAAGCCTAATTAAATCAAAACTGGAATTTGGGTCCTCAAATGACACAAAGGTGGTGGAAAGGATAGGTTGTGGTGTGTAGATGGTCAGCAAGGTAAAAACTTAACTGATTTTCCTGAATCTCCAAAAGCTGAAAGAAATACACAGACAAATAGGAAATAGATAAAAAAAAAGCAAATGAAAGTTTGATTGCCTATCATAATTGGAAGCACAGGTATCTTCATCTCTTATTTTAATGATACAAATTATAGTGTTGTTTAGGACAGTGCTTTTTAAACTGTAATGTTTAGGATCTTGTTAAAATACGTATTTTGATTCTGTAGTTCTGGAAGGGCATCTGAAATTCAGTATTCCTAACATTGCCCATGGTATGGGTAGGGATGATTGGGTAAAACTTCAAGGAAGAGGTATGCTTTGAGCAGTGCATTGAATAATAAGGTTGGGTTTTGATAGAGAAGAGAGTAAGGGGGAATTCTGGACTGCAGGGGTCAGAGAGACAATCTGGAATAAAAGCACTTAGGATGAGGTAAGTATCATATATTCCCAGGACATTGAAAACTGATCTTTGCAGGGCAGAAGTCTCATTTGAGGAAGTAGGCAAAGATAGGGTAAGGTAGCTAGGTTAGGGGCATTCCATGGAGGGCCTTGAATGCTGGCCTAAGGAGTTTGGGTTTTGTCCCATAAATAAAAAAAAAACAGTCAATGGATGATTTTGAGCAAAGGAATAACACACTGAAAGCTGTATCTTTAAAATAACTAATCTTACAACAGTACATATAGTGGATTAAATGAAAGAGAATATGGGATGAAGATAATTGTCAATTGCAGTAAGACAGCTGTGAGGAGTTGAGGGCCTGGCCCAGTTGGCTACAGAGTTTAGAAAGCTAGTCATCAGGCTGGGAAACAGGAAGACTCTGACTGACTGGAGGTCACCCTGTGTCTTTCTGCTCCTCCCTCAAATCACCTCATTCAGAAGAGGCTTGGGGTCAAGGTTTATCTCAGAGTGAATTTTGAAGTTCTTATCAAACTCCTGAAAATCAGACTGTGAAGTGAGATAACAGATGTGGCCTTGTGGGAGAACCAACCCTCTCTTATATTGCCAGAGGGTCTGAAAGGTGATATTGTAAATGGTTATATAAAATCTGAAAGGATGGGACAAATGGTTGTCAGTAATCCTTGTGAAATAGTAACTACTGCTGAAATACAAGGTCATACATAGACCTTGGAGAAGCTAGAAGTGAAGAAAGCAATTTAGGCTGGATTTTGTTTACAAGGTACATGTAACTGGAGACCATACTGACAAGAGTTTGGCTATAAACACAGATTTCATCCAGAAACCTAATATGCTGTGTGAATGAAGGGTTAAGAGAAAGGAGTAATTGTCGGTTTTGTCCCTACAGGAATTTTGAAGCCCATGTCTGATTGGTTAATGTTCCTTTGCCCTTTTCAATACCTACATTGTGTCTGCACAACATGATGATAATCATCCCATCTCATTTCATTTTTCAGAAAAGTGACATATGCATTCTGTTCTTTGGCTGTGAATTGAACATGGCAGTTAAAAGCCCTTCCCCTGTCTGTAAGTTTCTTCCATTATTAGTTTGCCTAGTGCCTGAAATGCCTCCTATGCAAATTAACCTGTGAAGGCACAAGGCCCTGTGAAAAAGCAAGTATGTTAAACCAAGACGAGTAACTTCAGTAGAGACTACCTACTTAGCATAGAGAAAGACTCAAGGGAATGTGGCTATAAGGCAGGTATGCTGTGGTAAGAGAAAGCAAAACAGGTATTTTGTTGATGAGGTAGTGTTGGGAGAAGGCTCCTTAATATGCAAGTGGGTTATATGTATTAGGTAGCTAAAGGCTACTGCTGGGTGTGGAAAGATGAGCCTTGCATCACAGGTGTTCCTGGATAAACTCATAGTAGTCCCATAGCTAAGGAGCAGCAATCTCCAGAAAGTCTTAAGTTTGAAGGTTTAGCAAGTTACAATTTTCTATTGAGGGGATATTGGTTGTATGTGCTGTTTGAGAGGCACCTTGCCAGGCAGTTATTAGGCTTTTGTGAAAAGATCATTAATTATTATCATAAGTATGTTTCTTCTCAGATGAAAAATAATCTGCTAGGTGTCAATGGAAGAAATTTACGAAGTCTGGGATTAATATATGCAGAAAAACACAATTTCCCTAGATTTCTTTGTAGCACCAAGAGATGATCAGAAGAGAAATACTAGCCTTTGAACAACACAAGCACTCCTATTACCTAGCACAGAGTCAGCATTTGATCTATGTTTGTTGAATGAATGAGTAAATGACTGAATGAACAAGCAAAATACAAACATTGTGAGGAAAGCACTCAATTTACAAACACAAGGTCTGGGTTCAAATTTCTTGATTGCCATTTACAAGCTGTTAGAACTTTGATAACTATTTTTCTCTCTCTGGACCTCATTTTCTTAATACTTAAAATGAAAATAGTAATACTTGCCCTGCCTTCCTCACACAGTTGTGGGGAAAACAGTATATAAAAAGAAATTTTCTTTTGAAAACTCTAAAATCCATAGAGATATTGTGGGCTGACTAAGGACAGCCATTTAAAGGTGTCTCTGGAGTTCATATAGAAGGTCACTATAGCTGGCCTATGCCACCAGATGTATTCTCCTACAAAAAAACCTCTGTGCTGGCAAAAATCCAATCCCACACTCCTGTGCAACCAGTATAAAAATAAGATTCCTGTTCTGCCTGGACAGCCTGCCTTCCTGATGACAGGAAGCACTGGAAGCATTGTGGGCTTGGTATGCAACACCTTTTGAAATCATCAACCAGAGGCCTGCACACCATGTCTTTTTGGCTGGTCATAATAATCTCCCCAGAGATAACAGTTTATCAGAATGTTTTTTTTTTCTGTGTATTCAACTGCCTCCATAATGGCACTGTCCCAAGATAGGGGGATCAGTCTTGGTCTGTGTGTGTGTGTGTGTGTGTGTGTGTGTCTCTCTCTCCTTACCTTGTGATTCACTGCAGCAGTTGATTTGACTTTTAATCAGTCTCCTTTTGGGGTCTCCTTTCATCTGAGGGTTCACTCCTCACTTTGGGCTCTGCTCAGTTGATGGCAAAGGAAGTTCCCTCACAGTCCCTTTCTTGGATACATTGTGCACAGTACCTATTTAAATGGATGCTTTGTACTTGAGGTTAGGGAAGAGATGGTAGCATAATTTAAAAATCCTGACAGAAGTCCTTGAGGATGCAGGCTAGAGTACTGTTTGCAGAAGTCAATAGGCTTGTTGTAAGCAGGCATTGTGTGTTCTAGCACAGGCGGTTGAAACAAATCAATTTCAATTTACTTGTCCAGAAAAAAGAGCCATTATTTAGGACTGAATAGCCAGAGCTTCCATAATATACTGTGAAAACACATTGTAATTTTTACTGAAAACTTGCTTATGATGAAATTATTTCTTTAAAAGCAAAGTGTGAATGTTTACAGAATATAAATTTTAGAGGTATTGATTAGAGGTAGTTTAAGAATGAACCCCATTTCTTTCCTGAATGTGGTAGCTGGGTGATAACCATCTGACATTAATATCAGTACATTGCTGGCTAGAAATGTGGTAGGATCTTATTTTTACAACAAGCACAATTAACATCAGGGGAGGATTTTTGCTAGTTAGGGAGCCACGACAATTAAAGCTGAAGTTTATTCACCTTTAAAGAGAAAGTTGGCTCACAAATTTGGCTCCCTTATATTTTCCCTTACTAGAATGTCTGCCCCTGGCTCTATATTTTCCACTAGCTATTCAGTTTTGTATATTACTAGTAAATTATTGAAACTCCCTGTAGGAGTAACATTTAAGGCTTGATTCACTGAACTTGTATGTTTCCCTTTTTGCACAGTTTACATTAAAATAAAAACAAGACATTTAGGCTTGAGTCATGATTTATGCCTCTTCCCCAAATTGACTGATCATATGTTTTTCTTTTTATCAAGTCTTCTTGAGCACCTTGTGTAACTTTCAATTACAGCTCTTTTTGAAAATGGCTAGAGTTTTTACTGCCTGCATATTGTGATTTTCCGTGGAAAGATGTCTTCCTGTCTCTTCCATGAGTGCAAGTTCTCATGTTTCCCACAAAGTTCAGATACATTTACCTATCAGAAAACATATCAATGCTGGGTTCTTTTTTAGTTTTTAAATTCCTCTTTACTTTTTTCATTTCTATTAAATTTATTAGGGTGACACTAGTTAATAAAATTTTACAGGTTTCAAGTGCACAATTCTACAACACATCATCTGTACACTGTATGGTGTGTTCACCCCCCCCAAATCAGTCTCCTTCCATCACCATTTATCTACCCTTTACCCTTCTCCACCTCCCTCCACTCCCATCCCCTGGACAATCACCACATTGTTGTTTGTGTAATACCAGGTTCTTTTGAATACCTACTCTCTGCCAGATACTGTGCCAGGTCCTGTGTCTTTGTCATTACTGTGGTCTAATAGAAGTTTGGATCCTGTTCAGTTGACTAATTTGGCTAGAACAGGGGCTTGTAGAGTGGCAACTGATGACAATTTACTACAAAAACATCAGCACCTGTTAACCAAAGTTAAGTCTTGCCCTTATTGTGGTGTTCTGCTTGACCTTGCCTTCCTCAGGTAGTGGATCCCACTCCAACTCCTTCCACTCTCTACCCTGAGTTCTTTATCAATAGTACTTGCATAGAACTTCAAAGTAGTGGATATTCACTAAATTTTTATTAATGGAATGAATGGAAGGATGCCTCAAGATAAAGAAGTAGAAGGATGGGTATGAGTTGGTATGCTCTTTTGCTCAGATATAACATTTATATTGAACATAGGCTTACATGGTGGGAGCTTTAGATACCATAGCTATCCCCAAGATGGACTATGTGTGGCAATAAGATCATATCCATACGTAAATTAAATGTGTATGATTTGGACTTGCCCTATTTTCAAGCCTTGCCTCTATTTACAAATGTGAAACATGTTTCAGGAAGGGAACTTAGGGTGGGTCAAATATAGCCAGAGCTCAGTCAGTACTGGACAATACCTAAAGGCTCAGAAGCCGGGCATTCTTAAAGTAAATCTTAAAGTAAATTGGTTACTTTAACCCTGAACTGCTGAGTGATCCAGAAAAAAATGCATGATTTACATCAATTTGAATTTTCAGACAGTAGAGAGTAGATTGTCATATCAGTTACTATAAGTGCCAATACAGTTGCTAATTAGGGCAGTTCAGTGAAGAGATGTTGGTAGCAACCCAGTCAAACTGGAAATCTGTAACACATAGACCAATAGGACAAGATACAAAGTCCCAAAATGAACCCACACATGTATAGGCAATTAATATTTGACAAGAACACTCAATGAGGAAAAGATGGTCTCTTCAATAAATGGTGATGGGAAAACTGGATATTCACATGAAAAAGAAAAAAAGTGAACTCCTAGCTTACACAACTCACAAAAATGAATTCAAAATGGATTAAAGATTTAAATGTAGGATCCAAAACTATAAAATTCTTTGACATTGTTCTTGACAATGAATTTTTGGCTATGACACCAAAAGCACAAGCAACAAAAGCAAAAATTAACAAGTGGAACTACATCAAGCTTCAAAGTTTGCATGCCAAAAGAAACAATCAATACAATAAAAAAGCACTTTACAGAATGGGAGAAAACATTTGTAAACCACATATATCACATGGATTTAATATCCAAATATATATATATATATATATATATATATATATATATATATATGGAACTCATATAACTCAATAGCATACAAATGTAAACTTTAAATAAAAAATTAAAAAGAATGTAGTTAATAAAATTTTACAGGTTTCAAGTGCACAATTCTACAACACATCATCTGTACACTGTATGGTGTGTTCACCACCCTCAATCCAGTCTCCTTCCATCACCATTTATCCACCCTTTACCCTTCTCCACCTCCCTCCACTCCCATCCCCTGGACAATCACCACATTGTTGTTTGTGTAATACCAGGACAATGATATTTTCCATGTGTAAAATGAGAACTTGGACAGACAATAAAGGAGACTATCTGGAGGAAAAATCAACAGCAGGGATGGATCTGCGGAGTATTATACTAAGTAAAATAAGCCAGGCAATGAAAGACAAATACCATATGATCTCATCTGTGATGGGAGCCCAATCGACAAAACAAACAAATGAGGAAAATAGAACCAGGGGCATGGCAACAAGGAGCAAACTGACAGGGACCATCGGGGAGGGGATAATGGGGGAAGGAAGGGAAGGGGCAAGACAAAGAACATGTATAAAGGACCCATGGACAAGGATGGGGTGGGGTTGACTATGGGAGCAAGACAGGGGATGAGTGAGGCAAGGGAGAGCAACGGGTGAGGGGAACAGGAATGGGACAACTGTAATTGAACAATAAAAAAATTAAGAAAGAGAAAAATCTGTGGTGAAATCTAATGAACAAAATAAGCTGACAAACAAAATAGAACCAACTCATAGAGAGAACAGACAGACAGCTGTCAGAGTGGATGGTTGGTTGGGGAGCTCAGCGAAAAGGGTGGAGGGATTTACAAAAAAAAAATCCTTCATAGACATAGATAACAGTATAGTGATTATCCAAGGAAAAGAGGGTTGGGGTGAGGTACAAAAGGGTAAAGGGGGGATAAATGCTGACAAAAGAAGACTTGACTTTGGGTGTTGAAAACACAATACAAAATACATATGATGTATTAGAAAATTGTACACCTGAAACCTATATAATTTTATTAACCAATGTCACCCCAGAAAGTCAATACATTTTTTATTGTTGTTCAAGTACAGTTATCTCCATTTTCCCCCCACCACTCGCCTGCCACCCCAGCCATCCCCACTCCCCACCCTCAAACCTATCCCCTTTGGCTTTGTCCATGTGCCCTTTATACATGTTCCTGAAAACCCGTCCCCGTTTTCCTCCCATTATCTTCCCCTACCCCACCTCTGGTTACTGTACATTTATTCTTATTTTCATTGTCTCTGGTGATTTTTGCTTGCTTGTTTTGTTGATTAGGTTACACTTACAGGTGATATCATGAAATACCAATTCAAAAGAACCTATGCACCCCAATGTTCATTTAAATTTTTTGAATGTTTATTTTATATTTTTCCATTACCATTCAGTCCACTTATACCCAGCAATCACCACACTGTTGTCCATGCCCGTGAGCCCTTTTTCTTTTTTGCTCAGTCTGCTTGGGCACTTCAAATGCTTGTCTCTGTTATGGTGGTGTTTATCTCAAATTGACATGTTCTTCTGACAAGCCAGGTAATACGACAAAAAGCAGAGAAACAAGGGTTGAAGAGTCAACATTTGAACCTTTTTAGAATACTGAGAAAGAAATTTTATTTGAAGCTATGTGTCTTAATAAACCTACTTAACAAAGCTTTTATATATTTTGCATAAACATATTCTCAGTTATAAAATTAAAAAAGAATCCTGGTTATCTAACACAAGTCAAGACTGATAGTTTAATCAAAATGTTTGGTTGAAGCATGGAATTTATTTTAAAAATATAAAGAAAACCCCAAAGTGTCACAGGTTTGATTCCCAGTCAGGGTACATTCTTGGGTTGTAGGCCATGACCCCCAGCAACTGCACACTGATGTTTCTCTCTCTCTCTTTCTCCTTCCCTTCCCTTTCTAAAAATAAATAAAATCTTAAAAACAAAGAAAACCCAATGCACATATACCCATAATATTTCACATCAAATGAAGATATCTAAGTGTATTCATTTACATTCTGATATAAATTCCAGGCTTTTTTGTTTTTAGTGAAAATCTACCAATTATAGTCCCACACCATTTCCTTGCATAAATAACATCCAAAATGTATCATCTTCATTGTGCAGATTTAGTTGATTTAAATAGAGTTGCAAATTTAAAGATGCCTCTGACACAATCTGAGAACAGACTCATCTGAAATTTTATTTTTTCCTTTAATGTTCTATAAGCAACATCATATTGTTAAAGCAACTCTTTATGAAAAAATTTTAAACAACACTCATCCTAATTCTCATAGAAACAACAGTTTTCTTTCTTTACATTCTTGTGTTTGAATATTTACATAAAATTAAATAAAATACACTGTTATAAAAACAGTCACAACAGGTGTGTACAAATTCTACTGAATCATGGTAAGCATTAGTCATAGCCTCAGAATAACCCAACAGTGGTAAGAATGCTTTGAGGATCAGCCACCCAGAAAAGGATATCAGTGAATCCAGCTAGTCAACTAGTTGGGGATCACATAAGAACAACTGGACTCCAGAGAAGTGAAGTGACCTACAGCAGGTCACAGAGTAAAAGAGCTATTATTAATGTCTCTGCTTCCTGACTCTTAGCCCAATACTTGGTATTATTTTATGGTGATTTATTTTGAATATTCTCCCACCACTAGTTTTATTGAGATATAATTGACATATAACCACAGAAATACAAAGGATTGTAAGAAATTACTACAAAGAGCTGTATGCCAAGAAATTTGAAAACCTAAGTGAAATGGACAACTTTCTAGAAAAATACACTCTTCCAAAACTCAA
The DNA here is from genome assembly GCF_004126475.2 of Phyllostomus discolor. Lineage (NCBI taxonomy): Eukaryota > Metazoa > Chordata > Mammalia > Chiroptera > Phyllostomidae > Phyllostomus > Phyllostomus discolor. Next base: position 79,050,068 of record NC_050198.1, on the reverse strand, counting down.
TGAAAAGGAAGCAGAAAGCCTGAACAGACCAATAACAACAAAAGAAATTGAAGCAGTAATCAAAAAACTCGCAACACACAAAAGTCCTGGACCAGATGGTTTCACAGGAGAATTTTACAAAGCATTTAAGGAAGAGCTAACCCCTATCCTTCACAGACTTTTCCAAAAAATCCAAAAAGATGGGAGTCTCCCAAACTCTTTTTATGAGGCCAACATCATCGTAATTCCAAAAGCAGATAAAGACACAACAAAGAAAGAAAACTTCAGGCCAATATCACTGAGGAACATTGACGTTAAATCCTCAACAAAATACTGGCAAACCACATCCAACAATACATTAAAAAGATCATACACCATGACCAAGTGGGATTCATTCCAGGGATGCAAGGATGGTGCAATATTCTCAAGTCAGTAAATGTAATACATCACATAAACAAAAGCAAAGACAAAAACCACATGATCATATCAATTGATGCAGAAAAAGCACTTGATAAGGTACAACACCCATTCATGATAAAAACACTCGGCAAAGTGGGAATAGAGGGAACATTCCTCAACATAATAAAGGCCATATATGAGAGACCTTCAGCCAACATCATTCTCAATGGGCAAAAATTAAAATCTTTTCCACTAAGATCAGGAACAAGACAAGACTGTCCACTTTCACCACTTCTATTCAATATAGTACTGGAAGTTTTAGCCACAGCCATCAGACAAGAAAAAGAAATAAAAGGCATTGAAATTGGAAAGGAGGAAACAAAACTGTCACTGTTTGCAGATGACATGATACTATACATAGAAAATCCTATAGACTCCACCAAAAAACTGCTTGACCTAATAAATGAATTTGGCAAAACAGCGGGATACAAAGTCAATATCCAGAAATCAAAGGCATTTCTGTACACCAACAATGAAACAGCAGAAGCAGAAATCAAGGAAAAAATCCCATTTGAAATAGCAAAAAGAAAAATAAAATATCTAGGAATAAACCTAACCAAAGAGGTAAAAGACCTGTATTCAGAAAACTACACAACACTGAAGAAAGAAATCAAGGAAGACACAAACAAATGGAAACATATACCATGTTTATGGATTGGAAGAATTAACATCATCAAAATGTTCATACTACCCAAAGCAATTTACACATTCAATGCAATTACTATTAAAGTACCAATAGCGTATTTCACAGACATAGAACAAACACTTCAAAAATTTATATGGAATTATAAACGACCCCGAATAGCTGCTGCAATTTTGAGAAAGAAGAATAAAGTAGGAGGGATCACAATACCTGACACTAAACTATACTGCAAGGCCACTGTAATCAGAACAGCCTGGTACTGACATAAAAACAGGCATATAGACCAATGGAACAGAACAGAGAGCCCAGAGATAAACCCAAGTCTCCATGGTCAATTAATATTTGACAAAGGAGGCAGCAACATAAAATGGAGTAAAAATACCCTCTTCAACAAATGGTGTTGGGAGAACTGGACAGCCACATGCAAAAAAATGAAACTTGAGCACCAACTTACACCATATACAAAAGTAAATTCAAGGTGGATAAAAGACTTAAATATAAAATGTGACACCATTAAAGTCCTAGAGGAGAACGTAGGAAGGAAAATCTCAGATATTTCACGAAGACACTTTTCTACTGACTTGTCCCCTAGAGCAAGGGACATAAAGGAAAGAATAAACAAATGGGACCTCATCAAAATTAAACACTTCTGCACAGCTAAAGAAAACAGTATCAAAATAAAAAGAGAACCAACTGTATGGGAAAACATATTTGCCAATGAGACCTCAGACAAGGGTTTAATCTCCAAAATATATAAAGAACTTACACGACTGCACTCTAAGAAGACAAGAAATCCAATTAAAAAGTGGACAAAGGACTTGAACAGACACTTCTCCAAGGAGGACATACAGAAAATCCAGAGACACATGAAATGATGTTCAATATCGCTAGCTATCAGAGAGATACAAATTAAAACCACAATGAGATACCACTTCACACCAGACAGAATGGCCATCATACATACACAAAGCAACAAACAACAAGTGTTGGAGAGGTTGTGGAGAAAAGGGGACCCTTGTGCACTGTTGGTGGGACTGCAGACTTGTACAACCACTATGGAAAGCATTATGGAACTTCCTCAGAAAACTAAAAATGGATGTGCCTTTTGACCCTGCAATTCCACTGCTGGGACTCTATCCTAAGAATACTAAAACACCAATTCAAAAGAACCTATGCATCCCAATGTTCATAGCAGCACAATTTACAATAGCTAGATGCTGGAAGCAACCAAGATGCCCATCAGTTAATGAATGGATCAAAAAACTATGGTACATTTACACAGTGGAATTCTATGCAGCAGAAAGAAAGAAGGAGCTCCTACCCTTTGCAACAGCGTGGATGGAGCTGGAAAATATGCTTTAGCGAAACAAGCCAGGTAGTGAAAGACAAATACCATATGATCTCACCTTTAACAGGAACCTAAATAACAAAACAAAGAAACAAGCAAAATATAACCAAAGACACTGAAATAGAGGACAGGCTGACGGTGACCGGAGGGGAGAGAAGAGGGAATTTAAGGGGACAGTGGGAAGGGTTCACAGGAACAAACTTAAAGGACACATGGTCATAAGCTAAGGGGAGGGTGGTAATGGGAGGGAAGTGGGAGGGTGGGAGGGGGGACTGGATTGGGAGTAAAAAGGAGAAAACTGTATTTGAACAATGATTAAAATAAAATAAAATAAAAAAGATATAATTGACATATAACATTATAGTAGTTTAAGATGTACAACATACTTATTATATATATATATATATATATATATATATATATATATATATATATATATATATATATATCATAAAGTGACCACAATCAATTTAGTTAATAACTGTCAAAAAGTTTTTCTGCATCTATTGATATTGGATCAAATGGTTTTTATCCTTCATTTTGTTTATGTGTCTAATCATATTTATTAACTTGTGAATGTTGTACCAACCTTGCATTCCTGTAATAAGTCCCACTTGACCATGGTGTGTGATCTTTTTGATGCCTTGCTGTACTCAGTTTGCTAATATTTTGGTGAGGACTTTAGCATCTATGTTCATCTGGGATATTGGCCTTTAATGTTGTTTTTTGTGGTGTCTTTATCTGGCTTTGGAATTAGGATAATGCTGGCCTCATAAAATGAGTTTGGGAGCCTTCTTTCCTCTTGAATTTTTTGAAATAGTTTGAGAATGAGAGGTGTTAGTTCTCAGAATGTTTGGCAAAATTCAACTGTGAAGTCATCTGGTCCAGGGCTTTTGTTTGTTGGGAGTTTTTAGACTATAGATTCAGTTTCATTAGGTGTAATCTGTCCGTTCAGATTCTGTGATTCCTCCTGATTTAGTTTGGAAGATTGTACGTTTCTAGGAATTTATTCATTTCATCCAGGTTGTCCAATTTGTTGGCATATAGTTGTTCATAATATTTTATTACCATCCTTTCTACTTCTTTAGTGTCAGTTGTTATTTCTACCCTTTTATTTCTGATTTTATTTATTTTGGTCCTTTCTCTTTTTTTTTTCTCATTAGTCTGGGTAAAAGTTTGTCAGTCTTGTTTATCTTTAGCTCTGTCATTATGTTATGTTTTCAAAGAACCAGCTCTTAGATTTATTGATATTTTATATATATTTTTTACTTGATTTTGTTTATTTCTGTGCTGATTTTTATAATTTCTTTTTTTCTATTCACTTCAGACTTTGTTGAGTTTTTTTCAAGTCCCTTTAAGTGTAAAGTTAAATTGTTTATTTGAGCTCTTTTTTTGGTGATAGACTTGTGATGCGTTTTCCTCTTAGGATTGTTTTCCTAGTGTCCTGCAAATTTTGGGTTGTTGTGTCCTCATTTTCACTTATTTCAAGATATCTTTTGATTTCTTCCTTGATCTCACTGTTGACCCATTCACTGTTTAATAACATGTTATTTAGCTTCCATGTCTTTGCATGTTTTTCAGTGTTATTCTTATGATTGATTTCTAATTACATAGCAATGTGGCCAAAGAAGATACTTGATATGATTTCAGTCTTCTTAAATTTATTGAGAATTGTTTGGTGTCCTAATGTGAGTCTATCCTAGAAAATGTTCCATGTGCACTTGAAAAGTATGTATATTCTGTTTCTTTGGGGTGAAGTGCTCTGTAGATATCACAAATCCATTTGATCTAGTGTATCATTTAAGGTTTCTGTCTCCTTGTTGATTTTTCTGCCTGGAGGATCTATCTATTGATGTCAATCGGGCGTTAAAATCCTCAACTATGCTTGTATTTCTTTCAATACCTCCCTTTATGTCCATCAAAATTGGTTTTACCTATTTTGGTGGTCCTATGTTGGGTGTGTAAATATTTACTAAGGTTACATCCTCTTGCTGGATTGCTAGCTTTATCATTATATTGTGTCATTCTTTGTCTCTTATTACAACCTTGGGTTTAAAGTCTATTTTGTGATATAAGTTCTGCTACCTCAGCTTTTTCTTCTTTTCCATTTGCAATAAATATCTTTTTCCAATCTTTTCCTTTTAATCTGTGTGTATATTTCAATCTGAGATGGGTATCTTGGTGGCACCATATATATAGCTCTTGTTTTCTTTTCCATTCAGCAACCCTATGTCTTTTGGTTAGAGCATTTAAGCCATTTACATTTAAGGTGATTATTGATAGATATGTATGTAGTGCCATTTTATTGTTATACTGTTTTCATCTGTTGTTGTTGTTGTTGTTATTATTGTTGTTGTCATTGTCCTCCCCCTCCTCCTCCTTCTTCTTTCTCTTCTTCTTCTCCTTCTTCTTCTTCCCCTCCTCCTTCTTCTTTTCCTTCTTCTCCTTCTTCTTCTTTCTTCTCTTCCTCCTCCTTCTTTCTTCTTTTATTCTTCTTCTCCTTCCCCTTCCCCTTCTCCTTTTTCTCCTCCTCCCTCTCCCTCTCCTTCTTCCCCTCCTTCTTCTGGAAAGCTGTTTAATATTTGTTGCGGTACTGGTTTGGTGTTAACAAACTCCTTTAGCTTGTTCTTGTCTGGGAAGCTCCTTATTTCTCCTCTGATTTTAAATGATAGCTTTGCTGGGTAAAGTAACCTCGGTTGTAGGTCCTTGCTTTCCCTTGCCTTGAAACTTTCATGCCACTCCCTTCTGGCCTGAAATGTTTCTGTTGAGTAATCAGATGACAGTATAACTAGTGCTCCCTTGTAGGTAACTGTATGCTTTTCTCTTGCAGCTTTTAAGATTCTCTCCTTGGCTTTAAGGTTTGCTGTTTTAATTAATTATGACGTGTCTCAGTGTAGGCCTGTTTGGGACACTCTGAGCTTCCTGGACTTGTGTGTCTTTTTCCTTAAGATTAGGGAAGTTTTTGGTCATTATTTCTTCAAATAGGCTCTCCATCCTTTGCTTGTTCTCTTCTCCTTCTGGCATTCCCATGATGTGGATGTTGTTATGCTTCATGTTGTTTAAAATGTTTCTTAAGCTCTCCTCATTTTTAATTTTTTTTTAATTTTTATTTATTTATTTATTTATTTATTTATTTATTTATTTATTTATTACTTCTTGCTGCCCTGCTTGGGTGGTTTTATATACCTTGTCTTCCAAATCACTTATTCTGTTCTCTGCCTCATCTAACCTGTTTATTCCTTCCAGTGTATTATTAATTTCAGATATTGCATTCTTTACTTCAGACTGGTTCTTATTTATGGTTTCTTTGTCTTTTTTCCATGCTTTTGATTATCCTTATAGTAATTACTCCAAACTCTCTGTATGATAAATTGTTTGCCTCCACTTCATCTAGTTCTTCTTTGAGACTTCACTTGTTCTTTCATTTGGGGTCTGTTTCTTTCTCTTCCCATTTTTGGCTGCTTCTTTGTATTTTCTGCCTTAGCTGTTAAACTAATAAATAGTTAAGCATGATTAGTTGCTAAACTAACCAAGCTGTAATCAGGAGCCAGGTTTAAGCTCTACAGGGTTGGGTAGAGTAATTCCCGTAGGTGGCACTATTGCTTCCCCTCAGGCTTATGCCACTTGGAAGGTAGTGCTCTCCCTGTGAAAGTTGACTTCTGAAATATGGGGAATGATTCAGCACTGGGATCCTTGTGGGTGTTCCTTCTGTTCTCTCCCCAGAGCCACCAACCCCAGACTCTACTCAAGCGTCCCTAGTCCACTCTGCCCTTCCTCCACCAGAGCCCAGGGTAAGTGGCTGGAAATGAAATTTTGTGCATTGGCCCTTTAAGGGGCTCTCTGCATCTCCAGCAGTCTCTCTCTGGCTGACAGAATCCCTGCTGTTTTTCACAGTGGATATTATCTGAGTTCCTTTGAGGCTCTGGTGCTGTAGGCTGGGGAGACCAGCTTGGGGTTTAGACTCCACACTTCTTAGGGGGAACTCCTTGGCTGCTGAAATATTTCTCCAAAACTTCCACTTCCACTCATGGGAGCCCAGCCAGCACTCTCACACCTACTCTGCATTGTCTACCAGTCCTGTTCTGGTGAAGTGCTTTCTTCTCTGTGTCCATTGTTATAAGGCTTCTCTCCAGCTAGTGTTCAGGTGGTTACTCAGGATGATTTTTCTACATGTTAGTTGTAATTCCAGATTGGTCTAGGGAGGGGGTTAGTGTAGCTTCTGTTTACTTCTCTGCCATCTTGGATTGATTCATTTTGAATTAAAATTTTTAAAGATTTTATTTATTCATTTTTAGAGAGGGAAGGGAGGGAGAAAGAGAGAAAGAAAAACACCAATGTGCGGTTGCTGGGGGCTTTGGCCTGCAACTCAGGCATGTGCCCTGACTGGGAATTGAACCTGTGATGATTTGGTTCACAGCCCATGCTCAATCCATTGAGCTATGCCAGCCAGGGTTTTTAAATTAATTTTTGCATGTAGTATGAAGTAGCTATCTAGCTTCATTTTTTTGTATATGGATATCTAGCTGTCCTAGCAGTAGTGTTAAAGAGACTATCTTTTGCCCACCAAATTGTGTTGAAACCCTTGGGTAAAATCAACCATAAATATAAGGGTTTATTTCTAGACTGTCAACTTGATTTCAGTGATTATATTTCTATGCTTGCCAGTACCATACTCTTTTTTAAGTTTTACTAATGTGTAATAGATAGATATAAAAATAACTGCCCGTATTTAATGTGTAAAATTTAATGAACTTGGACATGTGCACAAACCTGTGATATCATCACCATAATCAAAATAATAGACTTATCCAATCCCTCCCAGAGTTTTCTTCCTTTGTGTGTGTGTGTGTGTAGCAAAAATACTTAACATAGGGTTTACTCAATGTCATCTGCAAATGGATAATTTTACTTTTTTCTTTTCTAATTTTATTTCTTTTTCTTACCTAATAATTTTGGCTTGAACCCCTAGTAAATTGTTGGATAGAAGTTGCAAGAGCAGACATTCTTATATTTTTTCTCATCTTACAGGACAGGTATTCAATTTTTTTAACATTAATTATTGTCTTAGTTGTGTGTTTTATGTAAACCTCCTTTATAAGCTTGGACAATTCCTTGTTTGTTGTTGTAGTTTTCTCATAAGTGGGTATTGGACTCATCAAATTGTTTTCTATATTTATTGAGGTGATCATGTAGGTTTTGTCCTTTATTAATATGGTCTATTACATTGATCTTTATATAGTAAACTAAATTTACATTCCTGGGATAAGTCTCATTTGCTCATGATGTATAATCCTTTTTATATATTATTGAATTTGCTTTGCTAGTGTTTTGTTGAGGATTCGTATGTCTATATACACCAGATATATTGATATGTACTTTTATAATCTTATGATATCTTTGATAATGCTGGCTCTGTAGAATTATTTGGGAAAAATTCTATTTTTTGGAAGTATCTGTGAAGGACTAGTATTAATTCTTCTTTGAATACTTGACAGTCACCAGTGAAACCACCTGGGTCCGGGCTTTTATTTGTGGCAAGTTTTAAAAATTACTATTTCAATCTTTTCACTTTTATGAGTATAGTTCTTTTCAAATTTTCTATTTATTCTTGAGTCAGTTTTTGCAGTTTGTATATTTCTAGGAATTTTTCAAATTCATGTAGGTTATTGAAATCATTGGCATACACTTGTTCATAGTATTCCTTTATAATCTTTTATTTCTGTAAATTTAGTAGTGATGTTCTCGCTTTTATTCTTTGTTTTAGAAATTTAATAATTCTCTCTTTTCTTTGTTTCAACTTCTTTTAGAATAATGGAAATTAGATATTTTGTGAGTCAGTGAAGAAAGATTATTTAGTTACAATAATAGTCTTTATTTTAGTTATAATTAGGGTTAACCTTTGTAATATTCATTCTGATACAAGAAAGCAGAGTTTTGTGGGCTTTTACAGGTAAAGACAAAAGTATTATTAATTTTATTTCATAGTTACCTGAGGCCATACATGTAATATAGAGCTTGTTTGGTTGTTTGGCCAAGTTTACAGAATCCATAATGGTTATAAAATATTTCTATTTGGGAGCGCATAGTAAATAAGGGACCCATTTCCTACATTTAGGGACAGAGTAATGTGGAAAGATTATATAAGGCACTGTTGTCACTATAAGTTGTTATTCCCATTTTCCAAATGAGAATATTGAGATCAAATGAAGTAAAGTGGCTTTCTCAAGGTTTTATAGAAATTTACTGAGAAAGATGAAACTAGAGCATAAGTCTTTTATATGTCTAGTCACATAGCCATACCTAATTGCAAGGGAGATCAGAAAATGTATTTCTTCCATGTGTCCAGAAAGAGAACAGATGTTGGTGGACAGCTAATAATATCTAACATACTCTGATAGTTCAAGTTAGGAATATAAGATAGAAGACATATGGAGGCAGTAGATAAAGCATGAAGAAAGTAGCCTTGAATAGTCCAAGGTCCTCATAAAGTTGTTGTGAAAGTTGTATGCATACAATAATAGCTATTGTTCATTTAGACCCTTGGTTAGTGCTTTCTATGAATTGTCCTGTTTAATGCTTGCAACTTTGTGAAATAGTTACTGTTATTATCTACCTCTTAAACATGAGGAAAATAAGGTCCAGAGAGATAGACTACTCATCCAAGTTCACAGATTTAATAGAAAATATTAATGATAGAGGATGGTGATGAAGTCAGACTCATCCAGTTCCAATCACTGTGTGGTATTGTATTTTTTTTTTTTTGTATTTTAGTTATAATGCAGGAATGTGAATAAATATTTATCAAGAAATTACTTTTGTTTGGGATGTTTAGGGAATGTTTTATAGAGGAAGTAGGATTTGAGCTGGGCTTTAAAAAATAAGTGGGGTTGAAGTTGGAAGAATTTAGAGTTGCAGGGGATTCCAGGGAGAAGCTTCATGAGAAAAAAGTAAAGGAATGTTTGGGAGATAATTAATAAAGTGAAGCAGTTTTACAGGGTAACAGGAAGATGAGTCTAGAAAGATTGGGGTGTGAATGCTAGTCTAAGGAACATGGACTTGATCTTGTAGATGGCAAAGACAAATTAAACACTTTGAGAGTGTGTCAATGTCATGCTTTTTTTACATATAGGAAAAAAATATTGGTATAATTTGAGGGATATTGGAAAGCCCTATCCATGCTATTTTGTGAACACTTATAATTTCCTTACCTAAGTGTTGTATTTCTGAAAATCCACTACTAGGGATTCATTTCTTATGGTTATACTCTCTGCTTTCTTTTGATGCAAACATCCCTGGAAAGACTAACATGTTGGCATTAAGTTTTCAATAAGAAGGTCTTAGTTCCTTTCAGCCCTCCCTAGAGAGGTCCTCCCAAGAGCACAGAAGTCCTGAGTAGGAAGGAGGAAGGTTTTCTGGAGGAGGAAAGAGAGGGAGACCCTTGCCAAGAAGCCTATGCTTGCTTTTAGCTTTGAATTTAAGCCAGCTCTCCAGGTTCAAACATTACTAACCAATTAGATGCCTGCAACTTCTCTTGAAGCAGAGTGTTAAGAGTTGCACTTTTCTGTCTGCACAAAGGTTTCCCCCGAGCATAAGTCCATAACCATTATGATACTTCAAATCCCCAGATTGGCCTGGTCTTATTCTCTCTATGAATCAGTTGTTAATTTATTTGCTATGAAATAGCCATATAAATAATGATTATATGTGTGTGTATACTCACACAATCATTATTTCTATGGCTATATTTCTATGATGACCTTTTGTATTTATATATTTGAGGGGAGAGAGTATCACTAGCAGTCTATTTTGTTTTCAACCTTAGTGCTGAGTTAGCTTAGGATTTCTCTTCATTAGAGATCCATTTTAGCTTGAGGAGTTTATGGCAGAATGAAAGGAGTAACTGGAAGTGGGAGTTAGGGTGGATAGTGTAGAAGGAAAATCCTTACCTTAATCACAAGTGGGTAGACTACATTGGGAGAGAAGGGAAGATAAGGTAAAAAAAAAAAGGCAATCAGGCAGGGAGTTGGACTCTGAGGTATTTCCTCAGGATTCTATTCCAGGAAACTTGGATACTTTAGACCATAGACAGTGCCAGCCTTAAAAACTCTGAGGGGTTCCACATGAAAGCCACTTTCTGTGACAGTAAATTCCAAGCACTATCTTTGGGTGACCCTTGAGTAGTAAATTTTGTTAGCAGTCAGAGTTAATTTTTTTCTCAGATACAATGTTCTGTTAAGAGTGTGAGAGAAAAAGAGCATAAATGAGATTTTGGAAACTTTTCAGTCAGGGAAAGCTAGAGGGGCAGGTTTACTTTGCCAAAACAGTTTCCCAAATGGTAACTGCCACTGAATGAGTTAGATGACAGGATCGAGAGGATGACGGAAGAGTACTGTGCACTCAAAATGAGCTCTACAAGACATGATCTGGGCAAATATTACATCATCTACATCAACTTCAGTTGGATTGCCCCATTTTTTTTTTGTTAGCCAATGTCATAAATTATCATTACTAAGGGAAGAGTAGAGCTGTTTTCAGGCTAATGGAGTAGATGCAGTGGGTGTTGGTATGGGAAGGAGAGATAGATGTCTGAGAATGCACCTATGAAATGCTGTGAGAAGGCAAGTCTTGGGGACCTTGTTTTATTTTTTATACCCAGTCCCATCAGGTGACTTGACAAACTTCTTTTAAGTCCCAGGCTAACTGGTCCCAATTTGAATTTACATTGACCCAGGCTAATGGTTCTTTCTTAAACCCTATGTTCCTGATTTCTAATCTTATGGGCTTGTCTTGCCCCATGGAAATCTCTAGAACAATCTGGAATCTGGAATCTAAAATTAGTGACTTAGTCACTGGAATACATAAACAAACCCACCTGCACATTGTGGGGGGTAGGGGATGGAGTAGCAGTGATCATATAAATGATGATCTACTAGGGAATTGTTGGCTAGATACAGAATGTAATCAATTACATTCATTCAACCAGATGTTTTTACAGTTTGCCCAATTGCATGGCTTATGCTGAGTTGGTAGAATGTGTTCTTCTTTTGAGCTATTTTCCACAGAGCTATCAGAGTGATGGAGAACATAAATCAGATTATGTTATACCCTATATCAAACTGGTTTTCTTAATATGCCATTCAAGGCTTTCATTATCTTGCCCCTACCTACCTCTCCAGCTTCCTCTTAAACATGTGATGTCTCTTATTTTGTGTTACTTTTAGATCCTCTGACATATCATTCTGTTTCATTTGTTTATCTCTTTATTCATAATGTCACCTCTTGGAATGAATCTCCCACCTTTTAACTCTCTTTTTAAAATAATATTCTCTAATCCCATTTCTCTCCTCTATGCTCTGATAGCACAATAAATTTACCTTCTTTTAAAGCACTTAACCACATTATATTCAAATTACTCTTATCAGATTATCAGCAGATTTGTCAGGCTTAGGGGTGATCCTGTGATCTCACCTGAGCTAGACCCCATACTATAGGAATTTGAATTGGAACTTTGAGAAAGATCTTGCTTTTGTGTGCTGGATCGGTATATATGCTCAGGGATTACCTGAACCTATATTTTCCACCATATTGGTCCCCAAAGTAGATGAAACTATTTTGTAAAGAAACATTACAGATTAATTTATGTAAGGAAAGCACAAAATAGTCTATTCTTCTGGCACAGCTGCATTTCTCTCATTGGGTCCTATATGACCCATATATTCCTATAATTAATTCATAATTTATGCTTAAGCTACTCAACTGGATTTCTGTGATTTGTGACCAGAATAGTTACAACAAATACAATCTAGAGCATAGGAAGTGCTAGATGACATTTGTTAAACTGGGCTCAAATAAGAAGTCTTGATAAGAGAATTTTCTACCACTCTAGTTTGGAAAGAAAATAAACTACATAAAATAATTGGAGGATAATACACAACACTGTATCATTAAGCCTTTAGTCATGGGATGCAGACTGTTAGCACCATAAGAATGTCAAGAAAGGATGCCAAGAAAAGTGGCATGAACTAGGAGAAGCTTATTGAAGGTGAAATAAGTTGGAGTTGCCTCTGAGGAGTGGGCAGAATTTTCTTTGACCCCTGGTGTTCTAGAAGATATGTTCCAGATAGACTTCAGAAATACCCTAGATAAGCCTAGATTAATTATTATCCTGGCAGTGATTCAAAGAACTTCAAAAATCACTAGGTTGAAGATAAAGATTCCAAAATGAGCTAGATCTTGACTGTGCCATAAGGGCCTTTGAACACAAATTATCCAATGCTGATTGGGTCTAACAGTGGTTAATGATTTAGTACACCTTGGACGGGTCCTAGAAAGCTAAAAAATTCCTTGTACTTATTATTTTGTTGACCACTTTGTACACCTGGAGGATGAGTCTAGTGATTCTTAATAATGCTGGGACTAAATGGCAGTACTTAGTTAGGCTTTGCTAACTCAGAAGTGGTATCTGTGAATTTAAAATTCCCTGTGCAGAAGGAAAAGCTGTTCTATACTCTTTTTTTGTCATTAGTTATGCTAGGCCCAATTCTTTCAAGTGACCTGAGAAGATGGCATGGAATGCTTGCACAGGTACCAAATGGCTAGTTTGTTCACTGCTGTTAAACTGACTAGTATGTAGAGGCCATTTGCTTTGGCTTCCTTGCCACATGGATTTGAAACCTTAGATCTGAAAGAGAGAGAGAGAGAGAGAGAGAGAGAGAGAGAGAGAGAGAGAGAGAGAGAGAATTTGTTTGTCCTAAATTTGGATGTGTCCCAGGAGAACAAAGTTTTATGTAGCCTTTCAGTCAGCATCACAAAAGATTATTAGATATAAAAAAATATGCATTTGTGATTCTTTCAGGGCAGTTAATGGAGTTACTACTAATAAAATCTTGATAAAATTTTCTGTTGCCCAGAAATGTTATACATAAGCATGGTGGTATTATGGATATACTATTAATAGTATATACTTACATACAATCCATGTGCAATTAACCTTAGACATTTAGTGTATACTATGGCTAGTTGTGTATTAGAAATTAGGGGAAAAGATAAGTAAGATAAAAAAATTTACCTGGAGAATATTCACAGTATGATAAATGCAATTAAAAAAGAAAACATTCAAGGTACAGAGGAAGCATGAATGGACTTTAGGAGATCAGGAAAGTCATCTCTAAAGAGATAAATTCTGGATGTTTTTTATGAATGAATGTGTATGCACTAGATATACATAAGGGAGAAGGAGGGACAGATAATTGATGTGGCAGAATCAGTATATACAAAGGCAAGAAGCAGCGGCAAAGTTTGTTACAGGAATTCTGTATAATACAGAATTGCTAAAGCATGATATGCAAAGACTTGGGCTGGGAAATATGAGCCTGAAAAGGCAGGCAGGAGACCACTCATGAAGTACATCATAAATTTTGTTTTTCATGGGATAAGGAGCCATGTGAACAAGAGTTATGCACACCAATTTGCATTCATTTATTCATTCAAGTGATCAGCTAGTTAATAAGAATTTATTAAGCTACTATAATATGCTAGGCTCTCCTTCAGTCACTGTGGTCATAGTATTTTTTTAATGGAAGTGGAGAAGACAGATACAGGAAAAACATATAAATGTGATTGTTGCTGTCTGAAGGATAAGGACAAAATGCTATGGGACCTGATCTTTTTTTTTTTTTGAAGGGGTAGATTAAAATAATAAAATAGGAGTGGACGTTAACTAAGTAAATGTAGAAGGGGAGAATATTAAAACAAAGGGAGGAGCATTCTGAAAACCCTTGATGGAGAAGCTAACAAGGTGTTTCAAGTAAATGAAGTATATTAGGTTGAGTGAAATGCATATGGCCATGGAAGAGAGTAGCAGATGAGGCTGGGTTGGTTTATTAGTCTTTGTTTTGATTTAATTAGATTGGGACATTATTCTAGCAGTAAAAGAGTGAATGAGTTGTGGGAGTGGAACCTGGAAGCAGGAAGAATAAAAGATTAGTTTAGCATTGTAAGGGAGATGGGATGAATAGCTGATTTATGGCATGGTAGTGGGAAGGTGAGGAGAAAATGAAATGGAAAGCTTTTTGGTTAGTAGGATCAGTTGGACTTCAGTGAATAGATCTGAAGGCTAAGAAAAAGAAGGGGCTTTGTTTTCTGGCTTAATTACTGGGGAAATGAGGGCCACCAACTAAGATAGGGAATATATAAGGTCCAGGAAAAGTGTAGCCATTGTTAATATAATGAGAATGGTTTATACAACATCAATGTAATCTGGCAGCCAAGGAGAGTGGACTGGAATGAGCATGTGTGAACAATGATGACTTCACTGTACTAGTTAGTGGGGGTGGTAGACACTGTTGAATGAGCATGTGTACCTTGTAGCTATCTCATTAAAATGACTGAGTGAGTAGAGCAATGAATCTGCATCAAATTTTGTACTAAGTTAGAATGTTCCTCTGCATAAACTGTTTGGATGATTCAAAAGGCCGCAGCTAGGGCAACTGATGATTGGCACCTTCATCATGACAATCATGCAGCATGCCTTCTGTAGAATTTGTTGGTAAAACATCACATCACCCAGGTGACTCAGTCCCTACTACAGCCCAGATTTGGTGCCCTGTGACTTCTGGCTTTTCCCCAAACTGAAGTTACCTTTGAAAGTGATGGGATTTCAGACCATCAGTGAGATTCAGGAAAATATGATGGGCCAGCTGATGGTGACTGGGAGAACTGTGTGAGGTCCCAAGGTGTCTACTCTAAAGGGGCTGTGGCTTCATTGTCTTATGTATAATGTTTCTTGTATCTTTTTTTCCCTGTATGCAAATATTTATTGTAGCTTTGTTCTTTTTTCCATTTTTTATTATTGTTCAAGTACAGTAGTCTCCATTCCACCCCCCACTTCCCCTGAGTGCAGCCATCCACACCTCTTACTCTTGATCCTACCCCACTTTGGCTTTGTCCATGTGTCCTTTATACATGTTTCTGATGTCTCTGTTTTTCACATTACATGGCTGGCTACTTTCTGGACAGGTCTTGTAGTAGTTTGTTTCAACTCTGGCATGGCTTCCACATGCTGACTCCTTATATGGATTTTGAACTTGTTTCACTCCATTGGTCAGTACTTGTGCCCTCTATTGAACCCAAATGCATTTTTACTTAACTAAAAATAGCACATGATGTAGTAAAACAATTCAAACAGTTCAAAAACATATAAAGGACGCTTGAAATCCCTTTCCCCATAATTCCTACTCAATAGCCCCAAAAGTAACTTGTTAATAATTTCTTCTAGAAAAATATTGCATGCACTTACTATCATACATATGTAGTCTTTGTAAATTTACACAAACAGAATCTTACAAATCATTATGCACCTTTATTTTTTTCAATTTAATATATCTTAGAAATCATTCCATATCAATACATACCTTATTCTTTTTAATGGCTGTTCAATACAGTGTTCTATTATATGGACATTAGGGTAGTTTCTAGTTCTTTGTTGTTATCCATTCCTTAAATAGATATTTATTGAGGGACTACTCTGTGCCAGACATAATCTCAGCTTCTGTGAAGTAAACGTAAACAGTTCACTGCAGAAGGTGGTCATTAATTAATTTATAGATGTGTAGAATTGAAACCATGACACATGTTTCAATGATGCTTTGAAAATCTGCACTGTGCATTTAACCTAGTCAAGGAAGCCAGGGAAGGCACCTCTGTGGAATGCATGCTTGAACTGAGTACTGAAAGGTGAGTAGGAGTTAAAGTAAAAAGGGGAAAATAATATTCTAGGCAGAGTACAAAAAGTAACACATTTTAAATTATGATATGCAACAGGAAATCCTTATCTCCTAATATTCATTATATGAGTCTCCACAGTTTAACATTTTATGGAGAAGCAAAAGTCATAAGAGCATGACAATTTCTTTTAGGATATGACCACTTAGGAAATTGTTTCTCACTCAAAACTCCTTTCTACTTAGCACTGGAGCCTATCCTTGTCAATCATATAAATGTCTTTGACAGTCTCCACAATGGAAAGATAGGACAAACAAATTGCAAAATGAAATTTCAAATTTTGTGAAACACAAAACTTAATGAAGTTGATGAAAGTGATGGAAATTTACTTGACTTCCACAAAGCCATTCACAGGTGAAGACTTGACAAAGTTAACTTTTGAGAAAAAGAACAAATTAACACAGATAGGGACAAGATAGATATGGTGAAAGAGAATAATTGGAATATCAGGAATCAAGAGACATCCTTGGGAACATTGGTGAAGTGGTTGAACATCTTGTAAAAGTTACTCTTTATTATCTTGTAAATCATGAGAAGGGTGTCTTATTGTACCATAATGCCATTTTTTGTCAAAAAAGTTACACCAAAGAAATCCAGAATGCACATTTGATTTATTTATTGTTCAAAGAATGCATGCTCAGTTGCTTTCAAACAGTTTAAAAGAATATGATACACTTTTGTAGTTTTTATTTATTTCTAAGATAAAATTGCAATTAAACTTTTAAACATACATACTATGATATTCTGTTTATGGTTTTAGGTAGATTTCCTTTAAGTGGGTTCTTTTTAAAAATATATTTTATTGATTATGCTATTACAGATGCCCATTTTTTCTCCCCTTTATTCCCCTCTGCCATGTACCCCCCTCCCACCATCATTCTCACCCCCCAGTTCATGTCCATGGATCATAAATATAAGTTCTTTGGCTTCTACATTTCCCATACTATTCTTAACCTCCCCCTGTCTATTTTGTACCTACCATTCATGCTTCTTATTCTCTGTATCGTTCCCCTATTCCTCCCCGACCCTTTCTCTGCTGATAACCCTCCATGTGATCTCTATTTCTGTGAATCTGTTCCTGTTCTAGTTGTTTGCTTAGTTCCTTTTTGTTTTTCTAGGTTTGTTTGTTGATACTTGTGAGTTTGTAGTCATTTTACTGTTTGTATTTTTGATCTTCTCCTTTTTCTTAGATAAGTCCCTTTAACATTTCATATACTAAAGGCTTGGTGATGATGAACTCCTTTAACTTCACCTTAACTGGGAAGCACTTTATTTGCTCTTCCATTCTAAATAATAGCTTTGCTGTTTAAATGAATGGATCAAAATACTATGGTACATTTATACAATGGAATTCTATGCAGCAGAAAGAAAGGAGCTCCTACCCTTTGTGACAGCATGGTTGGACCTGGAGGACATTATGCTAAGTGAAATAAGCCAGATGGTGAAAGACAAATATCATATGATCTCACCTTTAACTGGAACCTAATCAACAAAACAAATGAGCAAGCAGAATATAACCAGAGACATTGAAATTAAGAACAAACTGACAGTAACCAGGGCGGGTATGGAAGGGGCTAATGGGAGAGAAAAGGATGAAGGGTTTACAGGAATAACTATAAGGGACACATAGACAAAAACGAGGGGTGTTGGAAGGAGGGGAGGGAGGTGAGGATGGCTGGGGTGGTGGGGAAGAGGTGGGAGGGAAGGCAGAAAACTGTCCTTGAACAACAATAGAATTCAAAAATAATTTAAAAAAACAAAAATAAATAAATAATACCTTTGCTGTATAGAGTAATCTTGCATTTAGGTACTTGCCTTTTATGACTTCAAATACTTCTTTCCAGCCCCCTTCTTGCCTGCAGGGTTTCTTTGTAGAAATCAGCCGATAGTCTAATGAGAACTCCTTTGTAGATAGCTGTCTCCTTTTCTCTTGCTGTGTTGAAGATTCTCTCCTTGTCTTTAATCTTGGATAATGTAATTATGATGTGCCTTGGGGTGTGCTTCCTTGGGTCCAACTTCCTTGGGACTCTGAGCTTCCTGGACTTCCTGGAAGTCTATTTCCTTTGCAGATTGGGGAAGTTCTCCATTATTTTTTCAAATAAGTTTTCAATTTCTTGCTCTTCCTCTTGTTCTTCTGGCACACCTATGATTCATATGTTGGGGTGTTTAACATTGTCCATGAGGTTCCTAAGTCTCTGTTTATTTTTATTTTGAATTCTTGTTTCTTAATTCTGTTCTTGTTGAATGCTATTTCTTCCTTCTGTTCCAAATAATTGATTTGAGTTCTGGTTTCCTTCCCTTCACTCTTGGTTCCTTTTATTTCACTTTTCATAGCTTTCACTTTTTCCTCTATTTTGTGACAATACTCAACCATTTCTGTGAGCATCCTGATTTTAGTGTTTTGAACTCTGAATCTGATAGACTGACTATCTCTTCGTTGCCTAGTTGTATTTTTTCTGGAGCTTTTATCTGTTCTTTCATTTGGGCCATATGTTTTTATCTTGGCATGCCTGTTATGTAGTAAGGGGTGGAGCCTTAGGTATTCACCAAGGCTGGGCAACCCACATCACTCTGTTGTGGCACTGTATGTGGGGGAGGGGTCTGAGAGGGAACAATGTAAGTGGCCTCTTTTTTCCAGTAGTGGTCATTTTTGGATACTTGGCATGCCTCTGTTACCTAGTTATCTACTGTAGAGGTGAAAACAATTTTTGTTTCCATCAACAGTGTATGAGAGTACCTATTACATACTTCTCATCTTGATGAGCTTTTGAATTATTGACAATCTGATGGGTGAAAAAGGCATCTTCATTGCTGTTTTTATTTGCATTTCATTAATCATGGGTAAGATTGAGAATCATTCCATATATTTAATGGCCATTTATATTTCTTTTCTTGAGAAATGCATGCTACTATTTTTACCTGATTTTCTTGGGGTTTTTCATCATTTACCTATTGATTTGTACAAAGTTGTTGTAAATAAAAGAACATAGTTGTTTGTCATATATACTGCAAATATTTTTTCAGTTTATATTTCGTTTTTCTTTTTGATATTCTCAACAAAAATTTTTACATTTACTTGTAGGTAATTTTATTGTGGGTTTTTAAAATTGTTGTTCAATTACAATTGTCCCTGTTTTCCCTTCCTTACTTTCCCCTGCCCTATCCACCCCAACCTCCCACATTCAATCTCCACCCTGCCCCCATTGTCTTTGTTCATGGGTCCTTTATACATGTTTCTTGACAACCTTTCCCCTTCTTTCCCCCGTTACCCCCTTACTTCTCCTCCCTGGTTACTGTCAGTTTGTTCCTTATTTCAATGTCTCTGGTTGTATTTTGCTTGCCTGTTTGTTTTGTTGGTTACTTTCCACTTATAGATGAGATCGTATGGTATTTGTCTTTTACTGTCTGGCTTTATCACTTAGTGTAATAATCTTTAGTTCCATCCATGCTGTTGTGAAGGGTAGGAGTTCCATCTTTCTTTCTTCTGCATAGTATTCCATTGTATGAATGTGCCAGTTTTTTGATCCATTCATTTACTGACGGGCACCTAGGCTGCTTCTAGCACTTGGTTATTGTAAATTGCACTACTATGAACATTGGGATGCATAGGTACTTTTGAATTGGTGTTTCAGGATTCTTTAGGGTGTAATTCTAGCAGTGGAATAGGTGGGTCAAAACGCAGTTCCATTTTTAGTTTTTTAAGGAAATTCTATCCTGTTTTCCACAATGGCTGCACCAGTCTGCATTCTATTGTGGGTGATTTTTTTTTTCCTAACATTTGTATCATGGTTGGCAAGTGCTTTGAATGTCAAGTTTAAAATTAATCACCCCCATGTCATCATCTAGAAATTTTATGGTTTTATTTTTTTATGTTGAAATCTTTGACCCATTAAGGTTTGATTTTATTATAATAAATGAGAAAGAATTTCAGCTTTTTTTGTGAAATTGCCAGATGTCCCAAATCATTAATTGAACTATCTGTATTTTCTTTGCTGATATGAAATACCACCTTTGTCATATACTAAATTTACATATGTATATCAGTATAATTTTGAACTCTAGTACATTATATTGGTCTATTTATTTTTTCCCATTATTAAACTCTCAATCTTTGCAGTTTCATAATGGTCTTAATTCTGCTCCTTATGCTCCTCTTTCAGAATTTTTCAGGTTATTATTGTTTATTTTTTTGTCAACCTCATGCATCTTAGATGACAAGATGTTTTAAGGTATACCCCTACTACTGTATTTTGAAGACTTCTCATTACATTTTATGTAGTTTGTCTTCTATGTATTCTGATTTTGTTATTGGTGTATGAATATTTATGGCAGTTACATACTCATTAGTCAATGTGTTCTTTATCAAAACACTTTTCCTTGAATTCAGTCTTCTCTGATATTAATATTATGACCTCTGCTTCCTTATTTCATCATTTTTTTGGTATATAATATGTTTCATAGTTCAGTAATGATGTTTTGGTTTTAAAATTATTTTCTTAGCTCTATAGTTTCCCTTTTCATCCCATTCTGCTTATCCCATTGTTTTATTATTTGGTTTTGATGTCTTGCTTCAATAATTCTATGTGCTCTTGAAATGTTTTCTTTAGTGGGGAATGTTTTCTTCAAACATGAATTAATTATCTGTATTCCCTTCTCTCCTTATTTTTCTTCCTTGCTTTCTCTCCCTCTTTTTTGTAGTATTTTTGCAGAATTGTCATTCTACATCTTTTCATCATATTTATGTTGAAGTTAAAGACTTCTCTAATTCTATATATATAGTGTGATGAATTCTTCACTCTCTTTTCACTTTATATCTCTTTAAGAGCTTCAGTTGGAGGACTAAGCATTGTGTATCTGAGTCACATTTTTCTGCCCAAGGGCGGTCGCAGTTAGTGGACCCCTACTTTCTTATCTGTACTTTTAAATAATTTTCTGTAACAAGATTCATTCCACCTAGTACAGTGATTATTTATCCTCACTAGGCATCACAGTAATCTGGGGGAAACTTTTAAAAAGTACTGAATCTTGGGCCTTACTTCCAGACTTTGATTCACATGGTCTGGCCTGAGGCCCTGGATTTCATAGGTTTTAACTGTTCCCTATGTTGTGACTATAATGCACAGTTGGGAACCACTGACCCAAGTGGCAACACCATTTATTCCACATAGATACCTTCAGCTTCAGGTTGTCTTCTAACTCAAGATGAAGCCTAGAACCTTGCCTTCTAAAAATATAATTAATACTAGAAACCAACTTTTGCTAGCTCATCCTCCCCTGTTAGACAGAAGAGATAAAAATACATGAAACTTTTAGGTTTTAGCCTCAGTAGTATTATCTCGAATGCTTGGTGGGGGAATTTATCAGAGCATGTCCATGTTCCTCTTCTTTCTGAGCTCCTCACCCCTTTAGAAAAAATTATCTTAGTTAATTTGTTTGGCTGTTATTGTGGTGACTCTTAGTTGTTTCCAGAAAAAAAAAATTAGCCGTGGGTGATTATGATGGTTTTTGTCTTCACACTCAAGCATCTGTCCTAGTCTGCAAAACCAAAATGAAACCTCACTGACTTTCCTTAATGTCCTGGTAAGAGACTGAAGTAGTTAGGAGTTACTTTTCTTGAGAGATTTTTCAGGTATTTTCTTTTCAATGTACTTTCAGGATTTTTATTGACCCACATTCTTTCCACTCTATAAATTCATGGGAGCGAGGGGCTTGATGAGAGCTGTATTAATTCTGCAAGACCAGTTTCTCATTTCCCTTAACTGAAATGTTTCAAGGATTGTGGCATGGATATGAATCTTTCTTTGTTTAATTGCTGCTTCTTTCATAGTTTATGTTCATTTGTCTTTTCATTAAAGTTTGGGAACAAATTTTATGTGAACAAGCCTCATTCCACCATTTTACCTTACAATTCATATGTATTGTCTTTCATTTATTTAGCCTTATTTCTATTCATAAAGTACTATAATTCTTGGTTTTGTATTTCCATTTATTCCAATTGTCCAAAGTAGCTGAAAGTCTACATTTTATAATCTGTCATTTAGCTTAGGGTATTTACTCCAGTATTAGGATGACCTTGGTTTGTGAGAATTAGCCACTAGATATTAACAGTATAGGCAGTTCAATTTGTTATTCTGTTATGGAATATAGAAATATATTATTCTCATATTTTTTAAATGACAAAGTACTAGGTAAGACAAATATTTCAGGAAACTTCTTGGGCTAGAATAAATATCAAATGTTTTATTTGGAAAACTGTGATAATTCAACTGCTATTATAGAACAGTGTAGTTCATATCTTCCCGCGGGGAGTTAGGAAAGGTTACTTCTCTCTGTTGAAAGAATTTATAGACATACTATGTGCTCTGTATGAGGTCAGTAGTACTGGTTTGGCCCTTTGGTCTCAAGGTTAATGTTTCTTGGTATCAGGTGATCCCCAGATTTTTTAAAAATTTATTTTAATTGTTGTTGCAGTATGATCCCCAGATTTTTATTCCATTTCTTTATTCAATAATTTTTTATTGGGTGCCTACTACCATATTTTGCCATGTATAATGCACACTTTTTGGCCCAAATTTTTGAGGGAAAAATAAGAATGTGCATTATACATGGTAGTACTATTTCCATATCTATACAAATGTTTTAAATTATTTTATTTATGCTTATGCATTCTAGAAAACAATAATGATCTCCATATGCAAAATAATACCCTGGAATAAGATCATCAGTTTTGTTTCTAAATGTAAATATGTAAAAAGTGAATTAAAAATTAAAGTGAAAGATTTTTTTCCCTGAAAGTTTGGGGTAAAATTGTGGGTGCACATTATACATGACAAAAATATGTGTATATACTGGATGCTGTTCTAGACCCTAGAAATACAGCAATTGTACCAACAAGACACAATCCCTGCTCTTCTGGGGCTTATGGCATAGTAGGGGAGATGGCCAAAAACATATAAACACAAAAGAACATATTTTTACCAGGTAGTAGTAAGTGCTACGTAGTGAATAAAGACATCTAAAGAGTTGGAATAGATAAGATTGGGGCTCTCTTAGAGAAAAAGATCAGGGTAGTTTCTCTGAGTAGGTAATATTTAATCTGGATTTATTTGTGTGGCTGTGGTTGCATTTCAGTGGGTATGGGAAACTATTCACATTAGATGCTCTAGGAATCAACAGTTACTAAATTTGTGAGATGCTACATGCTATATCTTTCTTTTGCAGATTCTCAGTGCAGATTAGTCTATTAAAGGCTCTTGGAAGTCCTGAAGGAAATAAATCAGTTAACTTTGTATAGGTCAGTGTTTCTCAAACTTATTTGGTGAGTTTTATGTGTCATTGATATTCCAAGAAAGGACGCGTTTTGGGAAATACTGGACAAAGTGTGAAAGGGTAGCCAGATTAAGTCTCAGATACAGAGAAGTCCTTTTTTTAAAAAAAAGTCTCAATTATTTAAACCCATGATTATGGGAATGTCTGTGCTGAATCTTGCCTTTCTCTTTACCCTTCCCCAATCCACTTTGAGGAAAGAGAGACAAATGATTATACAAGAGGCAGACATAGGGAATATAAAACATTCAGAATTGTTTTTATTAAAATAAAACAAAAAATAACCCTGGCTGGTGTGGCTCAGTGGATTGAGTGCCAGCCTGCAAACCAAAGGGTCACCGGTTTGATTCCCAGTCAGGGAACATGTCTGGGTTGCAGGCCAGGTCCCCAGTAGGGGGCGTGTGAGAGGCAAGCATACACTGATGTTTCTGTCCCTTTCTTTTTCCCTCCCTCCCTCTCTCTAAAAAAAATAAATAAAATCTCTTAAAAATAAATATATAAAATATTTAAAAAAACTAAAAATAAAATAAAACCAAAAGTATATTGATACGGGTTTCTCTTAGCTAAAATAATTTAGCCCAGTGTCCTATCTGTGACACAGATGTAGTCTTATGCTATTGACCATTGATATGTTCAGAAGACCCTGAAGACCAACAGAATAGTGGATACTCAAAGAGAAATTCAGCTATACTCACGAGTCTAAACTTTTTCAGGCAAAAAAAAAAAAAAAAAAGACCTTAAGACCCCACTTTCCAAAATCTATTCCCTAAAGCTTTCAGAAGTAACTACAAAGTCAGTGGGTTGGGTCAGGACAATGGTGATAAGCTACTTTCAGTCACAGTCTTGAGCCTTTCTGATGAAATGGGCAGAAACGTTTGAAAATACATTGGATAATAAACTCTGTTAATTGGGAGATGAAAACCTGTGGTGCTGAATTTTCTTTCCAAACTCCTTTGCCTCTACTCAAATGTATCTCTACACTCTCAGCTGATATTTTCAGGTTTTACTTTACGAGAAAGTCCTTTTTAAATGCAAAGGGTCATTGAATGATGTATATCTTCAGATGTTAGCCTAATTACAGAAGCATCAGTTTAGTGGTTCTCAAACTGTTCTTGTCATAATAATTACCTGGAGGTGATTGCTAAAACTGCTGTTTCTAAGGTATTTTCCCAATTGATTCCATTTGACTGTATGTCTCAGTTTTGGAATGCTGCCACTGAGAATTATCTGGTTCACCAACTCTGGCACTAAAGCTACAAATTGTCAGCTCCAGTACTATTTCTTCCATGGTGAACTTGCTTCTTTCAACAAACTGTGCAATAGAAAAGCTATGTCAAAGCTCCTTATTGGATCTCTAATTTTTTGGAGCCAAGAGGTCCTCCTCTGTTTCCTCATATAATGAATCTTTAAAAGAAGACAAAGTCAGAGCACATTTTAACAATTTTTTGAGAGCACACTAGATTCAAGGCTAGAGGAAGATGTCTTATACTTTCAAAGCACAGTTATTAATGAAGCCTTTAAGACCTTTATAACTGGAAAGATTTTTCAAAAGGAGCCATGCTCAGGGCTTCAAAATCCAACTTCAGAATAAATATTGAAAGCTTTTTTCCCTGAAAACAACAATACCATACTTGGTAATTCCTATGATATTTCAAAAATTAAATTCAATTTAATGTGCCTGTACATAAAACATCATTTGATATTCTGGATAATTTATTTTTAAAAAGGAACTGTCAGTCTTTCGACAAACTTCAAACTCAATTTACTCTTACAAATGTCAAGGTTGAGCATCAAGTTTATTTAATCAATCTTTGCAGTTTTACTGCTAGAGAAGAAACTAGCTAACATTATATTAGAATCATGAAAATATTTTTTTAGTGAATCAGTAGACATGAAAATCTGTCTCTTGTTTGATATGGTATTTTAGTACCTGAATATAAGCTGTTATGTCTGAATATTGTTGTGTTATCTTGAAAAATTAGTAAATATTGTATATAATCCAGAATCTTTAGGGGAACATACATGAATATCTTTTCAATAGACTGAGAAACCCAAATATCAGCAAATGACCCTTTTTAAATGTACCATTATTCTCTATTTTAGAATTAAATTTATTGTGGTGACACTGGTTAATAAAACTATATAGCTTTCAAGTGTACAATTCTATAATACATCATCTGTGTATTGCATTATATGTTTACCATTCAAAGTCAAATCTCCTTTCCCTCTGGTAACCACTCTATTGTTGTGTGTGTCTGTGATTTTTTTGTTTGTTTATGTGTCTTGTTTGTTCACTTGTTGCTTTCAGTTTTGTGTTCTAAAAATGAGTGAAATCAGTTGGTTATTGACTTTTTCTGTTCTGACTTATGTCATTCAGCATGATATTCTCAAGATCCATCCATGTTTTCACAAATGACAGCATTTCATCTTTTTTATAACTAAGTAGTATTCCATTTATATATGTACCACAACTACTTTATCCAATCATCTACCAAAGGACACTTAAGTTGTTTCTATGTCTTGGCCACTATGAATAATGTTGCAATGAACATAAAGGTACATATATCTTTATGAGTGAATGTTTTCATAATTTTTGGGTAGATACCCAGGAGAGGGTTTGCTAGGTCCTGAACAGAAACTTCTTCCAAAAGTCAACATATATATGCCAACATATATGTGAAAAGATGCTCAACTTCACTAGCTATCAGGGAAAAACAAATCAAAACTATAATGAGGAACCACCTTGTACCTGTTAGAATGTCTATTATCAACAAGTAATAACAAGTATTGGAGAGATTGTGGAGAAAAAGGAACCTTCATTCACTGCTGGTGGGAATATAAACTGGCACAGCCACTATAAAAATATGAAGGTTTCTCAGAAAATGACTCTTATAATAAAATGTCAGTAGTAATCATAGGTTGAACAGTAGGCTGACTACACCTTACTTCATTTTCTCTATATTTTCTGTTTTTCCCAGAAGCCACTACTAATTGAACAAAGGAGAAAACTAGGCCTTCCCGCTTAGGGTTTTCATGATCACTGTTTGCACTATGTAATCAGAGTTTCTTCTAAGATGATATGGGGAACTGATCCATAGACATAAGATTCAGATTAAGATATTTGCTTCCCACCCTGGTTGGCATGGCTCAATAGAATGAGTGCTAGCCTGTGAACCAAAGGGTCACTGGTTTGATCCCCAGTTAGGGCACATGCCTGGGTTGCAAGCCAGGTTCCCAGTACAGGATGAATGAGAGGCAACCACACATTAATGTTTCTTTCTCTCTCTTTCTTTCTCACTTCCCCTCTCTCTGAAACTAAATAAATACAATCTTAAAAAAGATATTTATTTTCCTTGTCTAAGAAGGAGCACTATTTATTGCATTCAGAATCCATATTTATGGTGGTAATTCTATACCTTTGTTAGTGTGTGTGTGTGTGTGTGTGTGTGTGTGTGTGTGTCTATACATAAGTGTTGTTCTCAGTCACTAAATCATTCTTTATTTAATCATCTGGAATTTAGTTGGGATACTGGGCAAAATAGATTACTTGTGCTCATAGAACAAATTCCCTGGTTTTAGTGATTAGTCTGGTAATAATTTGGAGAAAATAGCCAGCATTTTAGGAGTCAAATTTGAGATTCTGTCTGCATTTTCCCTTCCATCAAGTCTGTTTCTAATTTTATATTGCACTAATAAGTAAACTTTGTAGAAATATGTGTTGAGTGCCAGGCCCTACGTTAAGTATTTTCACATATATTCTCCCACATTTACCTATTGGTGACTCTGATTATGCTCCATTTTAGAGTAGGTGTTCAATACACATTCATTCATTTACTCTTTCAATAAGGAATGCACTTATATTGAGAACCAAATCTATACAGGCTACTCTACCATGCCCTAGGATTAGGATTGTATTGGTAAAACTAAAGCAATACTAAAAAAAATGAAAGGCTTAAGCAGAAGGTTACAAGACAACTTATTAAGAAGTGTGGATGCACTTAAATGTACCAAGTATGAGTGTTGGTACTCAGGAGGGTTATAGTGTTATAATGTAAACCTTTCTTTAAAGCAAATACATGATTTTACATTTCCTGCCTGTTTCTACCTTCCCACCTACCTCCACTTATATTATCTACCCCTAGTGCTTTATAAATTTGTGTTTTATTATAGTAGATCTTCAAAATATAGAATATGTGGGCCATACAAAACCCAGGTAGGGAACTTTGTGAGGTAGAAAAGGACTTGGTGTTGGACCATTTTTATGACAGGAGAGGGTAGTCCTAGTATTTGGTTTTAGTACTGGATGGATATTTATCCCATCACCAAAGCTGGAGTTTGTGATTAGGAATTAATAGTCTGCAAACTTAAACCCAACTGGGTTAGGCAGCTGTAAAAGAAAGCTCAGGCAATTATGGGTGTGCAAGAAAAATAAAGGCTTTCTGTAGTGATTCAGGATTGTATAATCAAATCTGTGTCTGTCAATTACTAGAGTGAGAACATGGAGTTTGCTTATGATTATACAATATAGAACCTAGGACATATAAAACCCATTAAAAAGAATACTTGTGAAAACAAGTGTGGTACTGTACAGACTTTGAAAATGCTTTCCATAAGTTATCTCAAAATAACCAAATTTAAGGAGGACAGGAGCCAAGTAGGAAGTGACAGGTATTTCACTAAAGAATAAAAATAAGTAGAGCTCATTGTTTCTTTGGTGAAATAGTGTTGATAATAATTTTTAAAAACTTAACAAGAGATTCCCTCTCCACCACTTGCAAATGAGAAATCAATAGGTAATGTTTCCTAAAACCTCTACTGTTGTCCCAAAATCCCAAATCCCAAATTCCCTGCTCTCTGTCTTCCTCTTCCTCTAACAGATTTAATTAAACTAACTCTTACTTGTGTTGCTGCTGATTTTTTTTCCTTCTCTGGGTTTTCTACCTGTGCAACATAGATGTGAAAATGGCATTGTAGATAAGATGACACCTGTCCTGTTTCTTATCTAATCAGAAGATGAAGACATTTATGCTAATAAATGTGTGCCCAAGATAGCCAAGCACTCTATCCTGTAACATATTATTTGTTGTTCTGTACCAAGGAAATTGTTATATGCACTAGAACTCACTCTCTCAGTCTAAACAAAACTTTTATGGTAGCCGTATTGGCAAAACACTGCTGGCATAAATTTAATGTGGGGATAAAATATGCTTGCAGGGGGTGTAAATTTTATATGGATATACAGATTTCAGAATTCAAACTTGACAAATTGATGGGATAGCCAGGGAGAACTGAATTTCCTTTTTTTAAAAGATAATAAAAATAACCCAAGGGCTGTAGACTGAGATAAAAATAAATATGCTACATAATGTATTTTATTTAATTTATGATGGCTTTTCTGTGGCTGTTCCTAACAGACTGCAAGGAGGTGGGGCTATATTGCCACTAGGCCCTGCTTTCATCCAGCAGATGTTGTGTTGATTTCTCACAATGAAAGGCTTTCCCCCCAGTGTGAGTATAAGAGGTGTGGTGGAAACTATAAAGCACCTCCCAGATTCTCTTTCAAGTAAATAGTCATAGGATGTAAAGCACAGTATATGGAATATATCCAATTATATTACAATAACTATGTATCATATCTGATGAGTACTAGATGTATTGGGGTGATCACATCATAAGTCATATAAATGTCTAATCCCTATGTTGTACACCTGAAACTAATATGATATTGTATGTCAACTGCAATGAAAAACAAAAATTAAAAAAAACTAAGGACTCACTGCTCAGCTACTGGGAGTGAGGTTAACAGACAGCCTCCAGCTGTCAGCCCCTTCAATGTTTGCTTCAGCTGCAGAAGGTCACCTCACCCCAGGCCACACTCCTTCTTCCAGCTTCCAATACTCAATTATGTGAGAATAAAAAGGCCCGCCTTCTCAGCCCAACCTGTAAAAATACTGAAGGGCCATTCTAGTTCCAGAGTTCCCAGTGGAGATGGCCAAGTCTGTCCTTAAACCTACCTTGCATCTTATCTGTCCCCTCTCCTTTTTTTGTGAGGGGGCTTACTTTCCTTCTCTTCTGTAAGTGTTGCTACCATAAAAACATCTTAAAAACATTCTGGATACTAAACTCTTCCTCAGTGTCTGTTTCCTTGGGAGCACAATCTTGGACCAGGGCCATATTATGACTTTTGTGGGCCTGAGTTACTTTTTCCTTCATGGGCCTCTTCATTAAAACTAGTAAAAATTATATTCTATTACTATATTTGTATAAGGATGAATATATTAATATTACATGTGAAAACTTTCTTCTACCTAAAAGTTCATTTTTCGTCATGATTTTAAAAGAAAAAAAAACATTTTGTGTCTAAGGCACTGTGCCAGTTGTGCCTAATGGAGATCTCCACCCTATCTACTACAGGAGACAATTGGGTATCAAGCATAATACAGGATTATGAAGCCTGGGATGACTGCTTTTGTTGCTTTCTCTTCCAACCTAGATCACCAGGTCTCTCAACTGTCTCCCACTTTTCAGGGAAACCTATCAGCTGCTAGCCTTCCTTTTGGAAAATATCATTTGTACTAATATAAATGGTTAATAAAGCTGAGGCTTAATTATTAATATTTTAGCCCTATAAAAGGACTGGTGGAGACTTGCTTTGTATAACAGAAAACTTCATGTTGCTAATTGTCATTTCCTTTCTGCTCTCCACCTTGTTTCCATGTCTACACTTGCTATTCTGTTAAAGCTTTCTGAGGGAACATTGATTGAACCTCAAACCTGGGAGAGGTTTAGATGGTCCTTTTTCCATAGCACTGTCTGTGTGTAGATGGGGTAGGGAGGAATTAAAAGAGGAGTAAGGGGGTACCTAAAGTGACCTTATGACCTCTTCCCACCTCTGTGAAGTCTTTTTTTTAAGATTTTATTTATTTATTTTTAGATAAGAGAAGGGAGGGAAAAAGAGAGAGAGAGAAACATCAATGTGTGGTTGCTGGGGTCCGTGGCCTGCAACCCAGGCATGTGCCCTGACTGGGAATTGAACCTGCGATGCTTTTAGTTCACAGCCCATGCTCAAACCACTGAGCTACGCCAGCCAGGGCCTGTGAAGTCTTTATTCCAGGCTGATAAGCTATCTTCTCTTTTGGCTTACCTGGATACTAGGAAGTTCTGTTTGTTTTTAACTATCTAGCAAATAAATGTTTTTAGTCTCTCTTGTATACCAAACATTGCTTTTGGGTGCTTTATTTACATGATCTAAATTAGGTAGAGCAGGGTATCCTCACTCAGCCTGATCTTGTTATAATCAAGTTGTGTGCTGAATCAGTGGTCCATGTGATACCAAAATGCATTAACTGAAGTGCATACAAGGAAGGGGACCTGAGACAAATAAGCTTTTATGCTTAAGTGACTACACTCACAGAAAGAGAAGGGTTAATGTGACAACAATATGTCCAGAAAGGCAGTAGCACATTGTGGCTAAGAGCACAGACTCTGGAGTCAAAGCTAGCTGTATTCAAATTCTCACTTCACTATTTACTTCTTGAATGACCTTGGATGAGTTATTTAATCATTTTGTGTCTCTGTTGCCTTACATGTAAAACAGAAATAGAAATAAGTACTAGCTTCATTGAGTTGTGGAACTGCAAGAATAAAAGTGTCAATATGTGTCAGGCATTTAAAAGAGTGCCTATTGTTCCCCTTGCCTGGGGACATATATCCAGTGAAAAGTTTCTACAAGCAATGTCTGAGATTTTGCTGCCTATTGCTGCCTTTTTTTTTTCCCCCCTAGGATTTTTATGGTCTCTGGTCTAACATTTAAGTATTTGTTCCATTTTGAATTTATTCTTGTGTGTAGTGTAAAAGGTGGTCTAGTTTCATTTTTCTGCATGTATCTGTCCAATTTTCCAAACACAACTTCAAATGGGACTATATCAAACTAATAAGTTTTTGCACAGCAAAGGAAATCATCAACAAAATAAAAATACAGCCAACAGAATGGGAAGACAAATTTTTTTATTTTTATTTTTTTAATTTTAATCATTGTTCAAATACAGTTTTCTCCTTTTTACACCCAATCTAGTCCCCCCTCCCACCCTCCCCACTTCCCTCCCATTACCACCCTCCCCTTAGTTTATGATCATGTGTCCTTTAAGTTTGTTCCTGTGAACCCTTCCCACTGTCCCCTTAAATTCCCTCTTCTCTCCCCTCCGGTCACCATCAGCCTGTCCTCTATTTCAGTGTCTTTGGTTATATTTTGCTTGTTTCTTTGTTTTGTTATTTAGGTTCCTGTTAAAGGTGAGATCATATGGTACTTGTCTTTGACTGCCTGGCTTGTTTCGCTAAGCTTAATGTTTTCCAGCTCCATCCACGCTGTTGCAAAGGGTAGGAGCTCCTTCTTTCTTTCTGCTGCATAGAATTCCATTGCGTAAATGTACCATAGTTTTTTGATCCATTCATTAACTGATGGGCATCTTGGTTGCTTCCAGCATCTAGCTATTGTAAATTGTGCTGCTATGAACATTGGGATGCATAGGTTCTTTTGAATTGGTGTTTTAGTATTCTTAGGATAGAGACCCAGCAGTGGAATTGCAGGGTCAAAAGGCACATCCATTTTTAGTTTTCTGAGGAAGTTCCATAATGCTTTCCATAGTGGTTGTACCAGTCTGCAGTCCCACCAACAGTGCACTAGGGTCCCTTTTTCTCCACAACCTCTCCAACACTTGTTGTTTGTTGCTTTGTTTATGATGGCCATCCTGACTGGTGTGAAGTGGTATCTCATTGTGGTTTTAATTTGCATCTCTCTGATAGCTAGTGATATTGAACATCGTTTCATGTGTCTTTGGATTTTCTGTATGTCCTCCTTGGAGAAGTGTCTGTTCAAGTCCTTTGCCCACTTTTTAATTGGATTCCTTGTCTTCTTAGAGTGCAGTCTTGTAAGTTCTTTATATATTTTGGAGATTAAACCCTTGTCTGAGGTCTCATTGGCAAATATGTTTTCCCATACAGTTGGTTCTCTTTTAATTTTGATACTGTTTTCTTTAGCTGTGCAGAAGCTTTTAATTTTGATGAGGTCCCATTTGTTTATTCTTTCCTTTATGTCCCTTGCTCTAGGGGACAAGTCAGTAAAAAAGTTTCTTCATGAAATATCTGAGATTTTCCTACCTACATTCTCCTCTAGGACCTTAATGGTGTCACATTTTATATTTAAGTCTTTTATCCACCTTGAATTTACTTTTGTATATGGTGTAAGTTGGTGCT
Organism: Phyllostomus discolor; assembly: GCF_004126475.2. NCBI lineage: Eukaryota > Metazoa > Chordata > Mammalia > Chiroptera > Phyllostomidae > Phyllostomus > Phyllostomus discolor. Next base: position 79,017,279 of record NC_050198.1, on the reverse strand, counting down.
CAAGTTTCATTTTTTTGCACGTGGCTGTCCAGTTCTCCCAACACCATTTGTTGAAGAGGGTATTTTTACTCCATTTTATGTTGCTGCCTCCTTTGTCAAATATTAATTGACCATGGAGACTTGGGCTTATCTCTGGGCTCTCTGTTCTGTTCCATTGGTCTATATGCCTGTTTTTAGGCCAGTACCAGGCTGTTCTGATTACAGTGGCCTTGCAGTATAGTTTAGTGTCAGGTATTGTGATCCCTCCTACTTTACTCTTCTTTCTCAAAATTGCAGCAACTATTCGGGGTCGTTTATAATTCCATATAAATTTTTGAAGTGTTTGTTTTATGTCTGTGAAATATGCCATTGGTACTTTAATAGTAATTGCATTGAATGTGTAAATTGCTTTGGGTAGTATGGATATTTTGATGATATTAATTCTTCCAATCCATAAACATGGTATATGTTTCCATTTGTTTGTGTTTTCCTTGATTTCTTTCTTCAGTGTTGTGTAGTTTTCTGAATACAGGTCTTTTACCTCTTTGGTTAGGTTTATTCCTAGATATTTTATTTTTCTTTTTGCTATTTCAAATGGGATTTTTTTCCTTGATTTCTGCTTATGCTGTTTCATTGTTGGTGTACAGAAAAGCCTTTGATTTCTGGATATTGACTTTGTATCCCGCTGTTTTACCAAATTCATTTATTAGGTCAAGCAGTTTTTTTGGTAGAGTCTATAGGATTTTCTATGTAGAGTATCATGTCATCTGCAAACAGTGACAGTTTTGTTTCCTCCTTTCCAATTTCAATGCCTTTTATTTCTTTTTCTTGTCTGATGGCTGTGGCTAAAACTTCCAGCACTATATTGAATAGAAGGGGTGGAACTGGACAGCCTTGTCTTGTTTCTGATCTTAGTGGAAAAGATTTTAATTTTTGCCCATTGAGTATGATGTTGGCTGTAGGTCTTTCATATATGGCCTTTATTATGTTGAGGAATGCTCCCTCTATTCCCACTTTGCCGAGTGTTTTTATCATGAATGGGTGTTGTACCTTATCAAATGCTTTTTCTGCATCAATTGATATGATCATGTGGTTTTTGTCTTTACTTTTGTTTATGTGATGTATTACATTTACTGACTTGCGAATATTGCACCATCCTTGCATCCCTGGAATGAATCCCACGTGGTCATGGTGTATGATCTTTTTAATGTATTGTTGGATCCAGTTTGCCAGTATTTTGTTGAGGATTTTAGCATCAATGTTCCTCAGTGATATTGGCCTGAAGTTTTCTTTCTTTGTTGTGTCTTTATTTGGTTTTGGAATTAGGGTAATGTTGGCCTCATAAAAAGAGTTTTGGAGACTCCCATCTTTTTGGATTTTTTTGGAAAAGTCTGTGAAGGATAGGGGTTAGCTCTTCCTTAAATGCTTTGTAGAATTCTCCTGTGAAACCATCTGGTCCCGGGTTGTTGTGTGTTGGGAGTTTTTTGATTACTGCTTCAATTTCTTTTGTTGTTATTGGTCTGTTCAGGCTTTCTGCTTCTTTTTCATTGAGTTTTGGAAGATTATATTTTTCTAGAAAGTTGTCCATTTCACTTAGGTTTTCAAATTTTTTGGCATACAGTTCTTTGTAGTAATTTCTTACAATCCTTTGCATTTCTGGAGTATCTGTTGTAATCTCTCCTTTTTCATTTCTGATTGTGTGTATTTGGGTCTTCTCTCTTTTTTTCTTTATGAGTCTGCTTAAAGGCTTGTCGATTTTGTTTACCTTTTAGAGGAACCAGCTCTTGGATTCATTGATCCTTAGAATTGTGCTTTTAGTCTCTATGTCATTTAATTCTGCTGTGATCTTGATTATTTCCTTTCTTCTGCTTGCTCTGGGCTGCCTTTGTTGTTGTTCCTCAAGTTCTTGTAGACGTAGGGTTAGGTTGTTTGTTTGGAATGTTTCTAACCTTTTTAGGTGGGCCTGTATCGCTATGAACTTCCCTTTCATGACTGCCTTGGCTGTGTTCCATAAGATTTGGGTTGTTGTGAGTTCGTTTTCATTTGTTTCCAGAAACCTTTTGATTTCTTCCCTAATATCATTTTGGACCCATTCATTGTTTAATAGCATGCTATTTAATCTCCATGATTTTGAGTGTTTTTGTTTTTTTTCCTTGGGGTTGGTTTGTAGCTTCAGTCCCTTGTGGTCTGACAAAATGCGTGGTATGATTTCAATTTTCTTGAAATTGTTGAGGCTTGTTTTGTGTCCTATCATGTGGTCTATCTTTGAGAATGTTCCGTGTACATTTGAAAAGAATGTATATTTAGCTTCTTTTGGACGGAGGGCTCTGTATATATCAGTAAATTCCATTTCCTCAAGGGTATTGTTCAATGCCACAATATCTTTGTTGATATTTTGTTTAGAAGATGTGTCTATTTTTGATAGTGGGGTGTTACAATCTCCCACTGTAATTGCGTCTGTGTCCATATCTTTCTTGAAGTCGTCTAAGATTTTCTTTATGTATTTCGGTGCTCCCATGTTGGGTCCATATATATTTACAATATTTATGTCTTCTTGATGGATTTTTCCCTTGAGTATTATGAAGTGACCTTCTGGGTCTCTCTTTATGGACCTTTTTTGGAAATCTATTTTGTCAGATATGAATATTGCTACCCCGGCTTTTTTTTCTTGTCCATTTGCTTGGAAGATTTGTTTCCAGCCCTTCACTTTCAGCCTGTGTAGGTCTTTTCTCCTGAGGTGGGTCTCTTGTAGACAGCAGATATGTGGGTCATTTTTTCTTATCCAATCAGCTTCTCTATGTCTTTTGATTGGAGCATTTAATCCATTTACATTTAAGGTTATTATTGATAGGTACTTATTCATTTTCTTTTATGTACGTGTGTTCCTCTCTCTCTTTTCCCTCCCTTCCTTAAAGCAGTTCCTTTAGGATCTCTTGCAGAGCTGGTTTGGTCAAGGTGCATTCTTTTAGACTTCTTTTGTCTGGGAAGCTTCTTATTTGGCTTTCTATCTTGATTGAGAGCCTTGCTGGATATAGTAGCCTTGGTTGCAGACCTCTGGTTCTCATTATCTGCAGTATTTCTTGCCATTCTCTTTTGGCTTGAAGTGTTTCCATTGAGAAGTCAGCTGGTAGCCTTATTGGGGCTCCCTTGTATGTTATTTCCTTTTTCTCCCTTGCTGCCTTTTAGATTCTCTCTTTGTCTTGAAATTTTGCCATTTTAATTATTATGTGTCTTGAAGTGGGCCTCTTTGGGTTCCTCTTGATTGGGACTCTCTGTGTTTCCTGGATTTGTGTGACTTTTTCTCTCATGAAATTAGGGAAGCTCTCCTTCATTACTTGTTCAACTAGGTTTTTGATCCCTTTCTCTTCTTCTTCTTCTCCTTCTGGTATCCCTATTATATGGATATTATTATGTTTCATGTTGTCTTGCATTTCTCTTAATCCCTCTTCATTCTTTCTGAGCCTCTTTTCTTTTTCTTGCTCTTTCTGGATGCTGTTTTCTACTTTGTCCTCCAGCTCGCTAATCCGATCTTCTGCTTCATTGATCCTGCTTTTCATTCCTTCTACTGTGTTTTTCAGTTCAGAAATTGTATTCTTCATTTTCTCTTGACCTTTGTAGAATGTTTCTATATCCTTTTTCATGTTTATATAGTTTGCAGTGAGATTGATGTAGTTTCCCTCTAATTTCTGAAAGCTCATTGTGAGTTCATTGAACTTCCTGGTAATCATTGTTTTGAACTCACTGTCTGATAGTTGAGTTGTCTCTCTTTCATTTAGCATTTTTCCCGAGGCTTCCTCATTTCCCTTCAGTTGGGGGTTGTTTCTTTGTTTTCTCATTGTTCGTGGTTTTCTTCTTTTTTCTTCTTGTTTGTTAATTTGATCTGTTCTGATTCCCTGTAATTATGGTGTGAACTTCTGTGGTAGAATATTTGTGAGATTCAGTGATGCAATTTCCTTCGTGTATCCTGGTGTTCACAGCTTCCCCCTACTCTTTTTTGTGATCAGTTGGAGGAGTAAGGGAATATGGTTTAAGACAGCAAGACAGTATACTATGATATTTACATTAGCAGCCAGTAGAGAAAAGAGATGGGTTATCCTTTGGCTCCTTATAGTGTTAACCATGATCCTCCACCCCATTATCCATGTTTTAGAAAGGATGGAAAGGAGATGAGACTCTTATTGGGGACTAGAGGATTTTTAGTTGGATCTAGAAAGCTGCGAGGCTGTGGGAGTTCAGATTCTAAGGTAGGGTTGGACTAAAGATTAGTATATAGGAGTAGTGAGTAAAAGAATAGAGACAACTCCCACAATATTATAGTTCAGAAAATTGCAAAGTGGGCTGAGATCAGGTAGGGGTATTGAGAAGTATTTACAATTGTATAGACTAGGTCTTCCTAACAGTAATAGTAAAGTGACAGTCTTGTGGCAGATTTGATGAGGTCTAGATAACAAGAATAAAGAGTATAGGACCTTGAGAGGTGTTTTAATGGCACAGAGATGAAGGATAGTAACTTATCAACACCTTGTGACTGAGATACCAGGGGGAAGCTATCAAATGACAGTATAACCAGCCAAGCAAAGAAGATTATACAGAAAGAAAAAGAATACCAAAATATTATTAAAATAAAAAATGTCAGAAAAGTGAGAAAAAGATAATACAAATTTACAGTAACCTGCAAGATTAAAAAAAAAGGAAAGAAAAGCAGAAGATGTAGTGCAGGAGAGATAAATTTGGAGTGGAAAGAATAATATTAGGATGAATGGAAGAGAAACATAAGGGATTGCGAGATAAAAATAAGAAGAATTGAAAAATAAAATTTCACATAAAACACAAGATAAAATCAATGAACAAACAATAGCCACAAAAACAAAACAAAACCATACAAAACCAAACAAACAAACAAAAAAAAAAAACTAAAAAAAACTGACCTCTTGTTGGTTTCTAACTGGCCAGACCAGTTTTTCTGATCTTGCTGGCTTCAGCTGGCTGAGGGACCTTTGAAATGCTTCTCTCTCTCCCAGCCAGATCTCAGCAAGTCTGTCAGGCACCGTGGTTGCTCCGGAGCACACTGGCTCTCCGGATCTCACTTCCACATTCTTCCGGACTCTGGGGTCCTGCAGGGTTCCAGGTCTATGATCTCAGGAGGAACCCGAGATGTTTTGGGATTCACTGCACCCTCCCTGGGAATCATAAAGAGGCATGCCCCTCCCCAAACTTTTGACATCCGGGGTCTACGATGGCCCTAAGTGCCTCACCGTGACCCTTCCAGGTTCACAGCACACAAGAGTCAGTCTTCCCGATGGTGCGATGGTGCGCAAGCCGAGCCCTTTCCAGCTCCGTGGTCACTGCCGAACCACAGTCAGACTGGGTGTTGGTGCCTTTCCCAGGGCTCCCCCAGTCAGGCTGGCTGGAAATTTCTGAGCCACTACTGTAGGAACACACCAAGTGCCACATCCCTCCCAGGATCACGGCGCGCGATTCAGGCCTCCCTATGGGGTGCGAGCCTAGTGCGCCCGGCTCTGTGCTCTCCACCCATATGCACTTCCACTGGGCTAGGGGTGCAGGCACTCTCCCAGGCTGCCCCTCGTCCTGTCAGCTAGAAGCCCTCCCTTCTCCCAGGTCTCTGGGTGGGTGTTCATAGTCCTTGGGTGATTTTTTCCCAGTCCAACTGGCCAATCTGTTCCTTCTAGCAACACGTTCTCCCCTGGAGTGGCTCACCCCCCCGTATTTGGGAGAGGGAGCAGCAACTCCCCTCTCCCGGGAGCCCTGAGGCAGACCTGGGAGCACCGGGCCTGGGGTCTGCACACCCCTAGACCCCCGCGCTGATCTCTGGGCCTCTTTTGTCCTGAAGCAGTCTCCCTACTGTCTGGTTTTTCAGTGAATGCAATAATTTTTGATGTCCTGCTTTCAAAAGTGATTCGGTAACCTAGTCCACTTGCTCTGTTTCTCCACCAATCTGTGAGTTTCCCCCCTCTTCACAGAAGCCAAGAAAAACGCTGCCTAGAGTAAAGCCACCATCTTCCATCCTCCGGGAAGACATTTGCCGACACATCTGATAAGGGGTTAATATCTAAAATTTATAAAGTACTTACAAAACTCAACACCAAAAAAAGCAAAAACCAAACAACCCAATTTAAAAACAGGCAAAGGAACTAAGACTTCAGGCCAGGATGGAAGCATGGGTAGACACACTGTGCCTCCTCGCACAACCAAAATAAGGACAACAACAATTTAGAAACAAAAAACAACCGGTACTGACAGAAAATTGAACTGTATGGAAGTCCAACAACCAAGGAGTTAAAGTAGACACATTCATCCAGACCACTAGGAGGGGTGGAGTTGGGTGGCCTGGCAGCCAGGGGTCATGGAAAAGCAGTGGCTGGTGGACCCTGGGCATGTAAGGTGGCTGGCAGACCCAGCAAAGCAGCGGATCGCAGAGGGGCATGATGCACAAGGCAGCTGGCAGATGGGTTGGTCCCACACTCACACGCAGAAAAACTAGATGAAACTGGGGAGCAAGACAAACCGTGCAAACCAGTATCCCAGCACAGGGAAAAAAAAGCCTCAAAACACCAACTGAAAACACCTGTGGGGGTTGAGGTGCCAGGAGAAACTCCTAGCCTCACAGGAGAGTTCCTTGGAGAGACCCACAGGGTCCTAGAGTGTACACAAACCCACCCATATGGGAATCAGCACCAGAAGGTCCAATTAGCTCGGAGGAAGTGGGGAAAGTGATTGAAAGCCAGCAGAGAGCAAAGCAAGCCCCATTGTTCCCTCTCAGATCCCTCCCCACATATAGCATCACAACCCAGCAACATAGGTTGCCCCACCCTGGTGAACACCTAAGGCTCTGCCCCTCACTATGTAACAGGCAGCCACAGACAAAAAAAAATGGCTCAAATGAAAGAACAGATCAAAGCTCCACAGCAAATACAACTAAGAGATCAAGAGATAGCCAACCTATCAGATGCACTGTTCAAAGCACTAGTGATCAGGATGCTCACAGAATTGGTTGAATTTGGTCACAAATTAGATGAAAAAATGAAGGCTATGCTAAGTGAAATAAAGGAAAATGTACATGGAACCGACAGTGATGGGAAGGAAACTGGGACTCAAATCAAAGTGTGGACCAGAAGAAAGAAAGAAACATCCAACAAGAAAAGAATGAAGAAACAAGAATTCAAAAAATTGAGGAGAGGCTTAGGAACTTCCAAGACATCTTTAAATGTTCCATCATCTGAATTATAAGGGTACCAGAAGGAGAAGAAGAAGATCAACAAATGGAAAAGTTATTTGAACAAATAATAAAGGAGAACTTCCCCAATTTGGCAAAAGAAATATACTTTCAGGAAGTCCAGGAAGCTCAGAAAGTCCCCAAGAAGTTTAACCCAAGGAGGAACACACCAAGGCACATCATAATTACATTACCCAAGATTAAAATGAAGGAGAGAATCCTAGAAGCAGCAAGAGATAAGGAGGCAGTAACCTACAAAAGAGTTCCCATAAGTCTATCAGTGGATTTCTCAAAAGAGACCTTGCAGGAAAGAAGGGGCTGGAAAGAAGTATTCCAAGTCATGAAAGGCAAGGACCTACATCCAAGATTGCTCTATCTAGCAAAACTTTCATTTAGAATGGAGGGGCAGATAAAGTGCTTCTCAGATAAGGTCAAGTTAAAGGAATTTATCATCACCAAGCCCTTATTTTTTGAAATGTTAAAGGGACTTATCTAAGAAAAAGAAGATAAAAAACATGCAGAGTAAAATGACAGCAAACTCACAATGATTAACAACCACACCTAAAACAAAAACAGAAGCAAACTAAGCAAACAACTAGAACAGGAACAGAACCCCAGAAATGGAGATCACATGGAGGGTTAGCAACAGGGGAGTGGGAAGAGGAGAGAGGGGTGAAAGGTACAGAGAGTAAGTAGCATAGATGATAGGTAGAAAATAGACAGGAGGAGGGTAAGAATAGTATAGGAAATGTAGAAGCTAAAGAGCTTGTAAGTATGACCCATGGACATGAATTAAAAGAGGGGAATGTGGGCAGGAGGGGGTGTGCAGGGTGGAGGGGAGTGGAGGGGAGAAAATGGGACAACTGTAATAGCATAATCAATAAAATATATTTAAAAATAAAATAATTACTAAACAGAAAAAAAGTGGTTTGTAAAGTTCTGTGCTGGAAATTTCTTGCTGGATGATGCTCCATGGTCTGTAGACCAGTTGAAGTTGATAGTGATCAAACGGAGACATTAATTGAGAACAATCAGTGTTATACCATGTGAAAGAAAGCTGACATAACTCAAATTATCCAAATCAATAAAGTTATTGGTGAAAATGGAAAAATATGTGCAAAGGACGTGAATAAACACTTCTCCAAAAAGGACATATGATGGGCAACAGACATATGAAAAGATGCTCAACATCACTAATCATCAGAGAAATACAAATTACAAGTACAGTGAGATACCATCTCACACCTGTCAGAATGGCTACCATCAATAAATCAATAAACAAGTGATGGCGAGTAAATAGAGAAATGGGAACACATTTACACTGTTGATGGGAATGCAGACTGGTGCAGCCAATGTGGAAAGCAGTATAGATATATCTCAAAAATTAAAAATAGATCTGCCTTTTGACCCAGTTATCCCACTTTTCGGAATATATCTGAAGGAACCCAAAACACTAATTTGGAAGAATATAAGCACCCCTATTTTTGTTGTAGCATTGTTTACAATCACCAAGATATGGAAGCAGCCTAAGTTTCCATCAGTAGCTGAGTGGATGAAACAACTACAGGAAATTCACACGTTGGAATTCTATTTGGCATAAAAAAGAAGGAAATTTGCCCTGGCTTCTGTGGCTCAGGGGATTGAGGGCCGACCTGTGAACCAGTTTCACCAGTTCAGCTCCCAGTCAGTGCACATGCCTGGGTTGCAGGCCAGGTCCCCAGTAGGGGACGTGTGAGATACAACCACACACTGATGTTTCTCTCCCTCTCTTTTCCCTCCCTTCCTCTCTCTTAAAATAAATAAATAAAATCTTAAAAAAAGAAGAATTTCCCCTTTGTGATTAGCTAAGAACACATGACCCATGGACACAGACAACAGCTGGTGCTGGCCAGAGAGAAGCAGGGGTGGTGAGGGTTGAGTAGAGGCTGGCTAAGGGGGGAGGGAAATGGGGACATATTTAATAGTATAAACAATAAAAATAAAGAAAAAAGTAAATAAAGAATTCCCCTTTGTGACAGTATGTATATGCCTGGAGAACATTACACTAAATGAAATGAGTCAGTCAGACAAAGACAAATACCATATGATTTCACTCATGTGGAATCTAATGAACAAACTGAAATAACAAGCAAAACAGAGACAGACTCATAGATGGACAGCAGATTATAGCTAGTGGGCATGGGAAGTTAGGGGGTGGAGGGATTGAGTAAAAAGGAAAAAGGACTCATGGTCTTAGACAACAAACAGTGTGGTGATTGCGGGGAGGAAGGGGGTATATGGGGACTAAATGGTAATGGAAAAAATGCAATAAAATTAAATAAAAGCCCTGGCTGATGTGGTTCAGCAGATTAAGTTCAGGCCTGTAAACCAAAGGGTCGCTGGTTCGATTCCCAGTCAGGGCAGATACTTGGGCTGTGCGTCAGGTCCCCAGTGTGGGGGGATGTGCAAGAAGCAACCACACATTGATGTTTCTCTCCCTTTCTTTCTCCCTCCCTTCCCCCTCTTTAGAAATAAATAAAATCTTTTTAAAAAGATTAAATAAGAAAAATAGGGAGAAGGAAGATGGTGGCTTTGTTGCAGGGAGTGTAACCCCCTTCCTCTATGCAGGGGAGAGAAACTCATGGATCTGCGGAGGAACAGAGCAAGGGGCCTAGGTTATCACAACATTTATGAAAACAGGACATCAAAAATGATAGTGGACATTGAAAAACCAGATGGTGGGAGACTGCTTCAGGATAATAGAGACCCAGGGATCAGTGCTGGGACCAGGGAGGTTGCAGCTCTCAGGCCTGGTGCTCCTGGGTCTGCCTCAGGGCACCCAGGAGAGCAGAGTCACCTCTCCCTCCCGGGACAATAGGGATTGAGGAGCACCAGGGGAGGCCTTGTTGCTTGAAGGCACAGAGAGGGCAGTTGGACTGAGAGACAGTCATGCAGGGGCTGCAGGCACCCACACAGAGCCCTGGGAGGGGTGAGTGCCCCCAGCCTGTGTGACCAAGGGCCACCTGGCTGTGCGCCCACACCCCCAGCCTGGTAGGAGGGTGGTTCTGTGGTAGACCCAGACCCCACAGCCCTGAACAAGGAAAGGGTGCAGGTATTCGCGGGTTTCTGGAGCCTGCAGTGGTGAACTCCGGGGAGCACGTGCAGCTTCGGGATTCCTGACTCTGGCCACGGAAGGGACACAGTGCTTTGTGGGTTCCTGGAGCCCGCAGCTGGGAAATTGGTGGAAGTGTGCACCCCTTCTCGATCCCCAGAGCTTGCACCATGAATTCAGAAAAGATGTGTGTGCTTCCTGAGAACATAGAGCCTGCTGTGGTGAAATTTGGGGGAAGGGCGCATCCCCTTGTGATGCCCGGAGCTTGCACCATGAACCCGGAAAAGATGCAGGAACTCTGCGGGGCCCTAGAGCCCAGAAGACCATGGCAGTGAGCTCCTGAGAGCGTGCGTAGGAGTGCCTGTACTCATACCCAGGGTCCTGTGAGGGAACGTTGGATGGGTTCTGGGGAGAGCACGCTGCTGGCCCTGGGGATAGTGCATGAGAGACTGAATGAGTTCTGAGTGGGAAGAGTGAAAAGCATTCCAAATGCCCCTCAGCCTGCTGAAGCCATCAGGACCAGAAAAACTGGTTTGGCCAGTTAGAAACCAACAAGAGGTTTATTTTATTTTATTATTATTATTTTTTTTGGCTGCTGTTGTTTGTTTGATTTTATCTTCTTTTTTAAGTGACTTTATTTTTTAATCCTTATTATTTTTATATCTCTCAATTCCTTATGTTTCTCTTCCTTTCATCCTAGTATTATTCCTTCTACTGCAAATTTATCTCTCCTGCATTCCATCTTCTGCTCTTTTTTCCCTTTTTTTTTGAGCCTGCAAGTTACTGCAAATTTGTATTATATTTTTCTCACTTTTCTGACATTTTCTGTTTTAATAGTATTTTGGTATTCTTTTTCTTTCTGTATAATCTTTGCTTGGCTGGTTATGCTGTCATTTGATAGGTTCCCCTGTTATCTCAGCCACAGTGTGTTGATAATTTACTGTCCTTCATTTGTGTTCCATTAGTATACCTCTCAAGATTCTATACTCCTTATTCTTGTTATCTAGATCTCATAGATTCTGTCACATGGTTTTTGCTTTAATATTACTGTAAATAAGAACTAGTTCATACAATAGTAAATACTACACAACACCCCTTCCTGATCTCAGCACACTTGGCAATTTCCTGAACTATATTATTGTGGGAGTTGTCTCTATTCTTTTACACACTATTCCTATTTACTAATCTTTATTCCCACCCTACGCAGAATCTGAGCTCCCACAGCCTCACAGCTTTCAAGATCCAACTAACAATCCTTTCGTCCCGAATAAGAGTCTTATCTTCTTTCCATCCTTTCTAAAATGTGTCTGGTGGGGTGGAGGATCATGGTTAACACTATATGTAGCCAAAGGATACCCCATCTCTTCTCTACTGGCTGCTACTGTAAATATCATAGAATACTGTCTTGCTGTCTTAAACCATTTTTCCTTACACCTCCAAATGATCACAAAAAGGAGTAGGGGGAAGTTTTGAACACTAGGATACATGAAAGAGACTTCAACACTGAATCTCACAGGTATTCTACCACAGGAGTTCACACCATAATCACAGGGAACCAGAACAGATCAATTTAAGAAACAGAGGCTTATATGAAGAGTCTCATGAACAATGAGAAGACAAAGAAACAATCCCCAAATTGTTGGAAAGAAGGAAGCTTCAGAAAGAATGCTAACTGAAATAGAGGCAACTGAACTATCAGATATTGAGTTCAAAACAATGATTATCAGGAAGCTCAATGAACTCACAATGAGCTACCAGAAACTACAGGGAAGCTACAACAAACTCACTGCAAACTATATCAACTTGAAAAAGGAAATAGAAACTATCAACAAGGGCCAAGAGGAAATGAAGAATACAATTTCTAAACTGAAGAACACAGTAGAAGGAATGAAAAGCAGGATCGATGAAACAGAAGACCGAATTCATGAGTTGGAAGACAAAGAAGAAAAAAAATACCCAGAAAGAGCAAGAAAAGGAAAAGAGGCTCAGAAAGAATGAAGAGGGATTAAGAGAAATGCAAGACAATATGAAATGTAATAATATCTGTATAACAGGGATACCAGAAGGAGAAGAAGAGCAAAGGATAGAAAACATATTTGAACGAGTAATGATGAAAAATGTCCCTAATTTGATGAGAGAAAAAGTCACACAAATCCAGGAAACACAGAGAGTCCCAATCAAGAGGAACCAAAAGAGGCCTACCTCAGGATACATCATCATTAAAATGGCAAAATTTCAAGACAAAGAGAGAATACTAAATGCAGCAAGGGAAAAACAGGAAGTTACAAAACAGAAAATACAAGGGAGCCCCAATAAGGCTAACAGCTGACTTCTCAATGGAAACTCTCCAAGTCAGAAGAGAACGGTAAGAAATATTCCAAGTAATGAGAACCAGAGGTCTGCAAACAAGGCTACTTTACCCAGCAAGGCTCTCAATCAAGATAGAAGGCCAAATAAGAAGCTTCCCAGACAAAAGAAGTCTAATAGAATACACGTCGACCAAACCAGCTCTGCAAGAGATTCTAAAGGGACTGCTTTAAGGAAGGGAAGGAAAAGAGAGAGAGAGAGAGACACACACAGAGGTACCTAAATGGCAATGATTAAGCACTTATCAATATTAACCTTAAACGTAAATGGATTAAATGATCCAATCAAAAGACACAGAATAGCTGAATGGATGAGAAAAAATGACACACACATATGCTGCCTACAAGAGACCCACCTCAGGACAAAAGACATGCACAGGCTCAAAGTAAAGGGCTGGAAACAAATTTTCCAAGAAAATGGACAGGAAAAAAAAAAGCCGGGGTAGCAATACTCATATCTGACAAAATATACTTCCAAAAAAGGGCTATAAATAGAGACCCAGAAGGTCACTTCATAGTACTCAAGGGAAGAATCCACCAAGAAGACATAAATATTGTAAATATTTATGCACCCAACATAGGAGCACCCAAATACATAAGATAAATCTTAGAGGACTTCAGGAAAGATATTGACAGCAAAAGCATTACAGTGGGGGAGTTTAACACCCCACTGTCAAAAATGGACAGCTCTTCCAAACAAAACATCAACAAAGATATCATGGCATTGAAAAATACCCTAGATTAAATGGACTTAACTGATATATACAAAGCCCTCCATCCCAAAGAAGCTAAATACACATTCTTTTCAAATGTACATGGGACATTTTCAAAGATAGACCACATGATAGGACACAAAAAAAGTCTCAAGAATTTCAAGAAAATTGAAACCATACCAAGCATTTTCTGGGATCACAAAGGACTGAAGCTAGAAACCAACCCCAAGGAAAAATACCCAAAATACAAAAAATCATGGAGATTAAATGGCATGCTATTAAACAATGAATGGGCCAATAATGAAATTAGGGAAGAAATCAAAAGGTTTCTGGAAACAAATGAAAATGAACACACAACAGTCCAAAACTTATGGGACAGAGCAAAGGCAGTCCTGAGAGGGAACTTCATAGCAATACAGGCCTACTTAAAAAAAGATAGAACTATTTCAAACAAACAACCTGACCCTACATCTACAAGAACTCGAGGAACAACAACAAAGACAGCCCAGAGCAAGCAGAAGAAAGGAAACAACCAAGATCAGAGCAGAATTAAATGACATAGAGACTAAAAGCACAATTCTAAGGATCAATGAATCCAAGAGTTGGTTCTTTGAAAAGATAAACAAAATCAACAAGCCTTTAAGCAGACTCATCAAGAAAATAAGAGAGAAGACCCAAATAAACACAATCAGAAATGAAAGAGGAGAGATTAAAACAGATACCACAGAAATACAAAGGATTGTAAGAAATTACTACGAGGAACAGTATGTCAAGAAATTTGAAAACCTAGGTGAAATGGACAAATTTCTAGAAAAATATAATCTTCCAAAACTTAATGAAAATGAAGCAGAAAGCCTGAAGAAACCAATAACAGTAAAAGAAATTGAAGCAGTAATCAAGAAACTCCCAACACACAACAGCCCGGGACCAGATGGTTTCACAGAGAATTCTACAAAGCATTTAAGGAAGAGCTAACCCCTATCCTTCACAGACTTTTCCAAAAAAATCCAAAAAGATGGGAGACTCCCAAACTCTCTTTATGAGGCCAACATCATCCTAATTCCAAAACCAGATAAAGACACCACAAAGAAAGAAAACTTCAGGTGAATATCGCTGATGAACATTGGCGCTAAAATCCTCAACAAAATACTGGCAAACCACATCCAACAATACATTAAAAAGATCATACACCATGACCAAGTGGGGTTCACTCCAGGAATGCAAGGATGGCACAATATTCGCAAATCAGTAAATGTAATACACCACATAAACAAAAGCAAAGACAAAAACCACATGATCATATCAATTGATGCAGAAAACGCATTTGACAAGGTACAGCACCCATTTATGATAAAAACACTCGGCAAAGTGGGAATAGAGGGAGCATTCCTCAACATAATAAAGGCCATATATGAAAGACCTACAGCCAACATCATACTCAATGCGAAAAAATTAAAATCTTTTCCACTAAGATCAGAAACAAGACAAGACTGTCCACTTTCACCCCTTCTATTCAATATAGTACTGGAAGTTTTAGCCACAGCAGTCAGACAAGAAAAAGAAATAAAATGCATCCAAATCAGAAAGGAGGGAACAAAACTGTCACTGTTTGCAGATGACATGATAGTGTACATAGAATATCCTGTAGACTCCACCATAAAACTGCTTGACCTAATAAATGAATTTGGCAAAACAGCGGGATACAAAGTCAATATTC
Organism: Phyllostomus discolor; assembly: GCF_004126475.2. Lineage (NCBI taxonomy): Eukaryota > Metazoa > Chordata > Mammalia > Chiroptera > Phyllostomidae > Phyllostomus > Phyllostomus discolor. The sequence goes on along the minus strand of NC_050198.1, from coordinate 79,002,179 downwards.
AGAAATCAAAGGCATTTCTGTACACCAACAATGAAATAGCAGAAGCAGAAATCAAGAAAAAAATCCCATTTGAAATAGCAAAAATAAAATTAAAATATCTAGGAATAAACCTAACCAAAGAGGTAAAAGACCTGGACTCAAAAAAGTACATAACACTCAGGAAGGAAATCAAGGAAGACACAAACAAATGGAAACATATACCGTGCTCATGGAGTGGATGAATTAATATCATCAAAATGTCCCTACTACCCAGAGCAATTTACACATTCAATGCAATACCTATTAAAGTACCAGTGGCTTATTTCACAGACATAGAACAAACACTTCAAAAATTTATATGGAACCATAAATGATCCTGAATAGCTGCTGCAATTTTGAGAACAAAGAGTAAAGTAGGAGGGATCACAATACCTGACACTAAAGTATACTACAAGGCCACTGTAATCAAAACAGCCTGGTACTGGCATAAAAACAGGCACAAGGACCAATGGAACAGAACAGAGAGCCCAGAAATAAACTGAAGTCTCTATGGTCAATTAATATTTGACAAAGGAGGCAGCAACATAAAATGGAATAAAAATAGCCTCTTCAACAAATGGTGTTGGGAGAACTGGACAGCTACATGCACAAAAATGAAATTAGAATACCAAGTTACACCTTATACAAAAATAAATTCAAGGTGGATAAAGACTTAAATATAAACTGTGACACCATTAAAGTCCTAGAGGAGAATGTAGGTAGGAAAATCTCAGATATTTCACGCAGAAACCTTTTTACTGACATGTCCCCTAGAGCAAGTGACATAAAGGAAAGAATACACAAATGTGACCTCATCAAAATAAAAAGCTTCTGCACAGCTAAAGAAAGCAGTATCAAAATTAAAAGAGAACCAACTGTATGGGAAAACGTATTTGCCAATGAAACCTCAGACAAGGGTTTAATCTCCAAAATATACAAAGAACTTACATGACTCCACTCTAAGAAGACAAGCAACCCAATTAAAAAATGGGCAAAGGACTTGAACAGACACTTCTCCAAAGAGGACATATAGAGTGTGCAAAGACACATGAAACTATGTTCAATATCGCTAGTTATCAGAGAGATGCAAATTAAAACCAAAATGGGATGCCACTTCACAGCAGTCAGAATGGCCATCATAAACAAAGCAACAAACAACAAGTGTTGGAGAGGTTGTGGAGAAAAGGGGACCCTAGTGCACTGTTGGTGGGACTGCAGACTGGTACAACCACTATGGGAAAGCAGTATGGAACTTCCAATCCCACTGCTGGGACTATATCCTAAGAACACTAAAACACCAATATAAAAGAACCTTTGCACGCCGATGTTCATAGAAGCACACTTTACAATAGCTAGGTGCTGGAAGCAACCTAGATGCCCATCAGTAAATGAATGGATCAAAAAACTATGGTACATTTACACAATGGAATTCTATGCAGCAAAAAGAAAGAAGGAGCTCCTACCCTTTTCAATAGCTTGGATGGAGCCGAAAGCATTATGCTAAGTGAAATAAGCCAGGCAGTGAAAGACAAGTACCATATGAATTCACCTTTAACAGGAACCTAATCAACAAAACAAAGAAACAAGCAAAATATAACCAAAGACACTGAAATAGAGGACAGGCTGACAGCAACCAGAGGGAAGAAAAGAGGGAATTTCAGGGGATAATGGGAAGGGTTTGCAGGAACAAATTTAAAGGAGACATGGACAAAAACTAGGGGGAGGGTGGTAATGGGAGGGAAGTGGGGAGGGATGGGGGGGTGGGCTGGAACTGGAGTAAAAGGGAGAAAACTGTACTTGAACAATGATTAAAATATAAATAAATAAATAAATAAATAAATAAATAAATAAATATATAATAAGTGTTCCTAACATGTAGTGAGAACCTCAAAAACAGTGTAGCTAATGCTATTATGGTGTCTGTTGCTCTTACTGACCCCATGGACTGGTTTCCCTAGCCTTTGCAGACCTAGAAACAACAGACAAAAGCTAAAGTTGTGCAACTCACCAGCAGTTTTCAGCTCACGTGATAAAATGCAGTACTAGTCACAGGGATGTAAAGAACTGCATAGGGCAGGGGTGTCAAACTCATTTTCACTGGAGTCACATCAGCCTCGAGATTGCCTTCAAAGGACCAAGATAATTTTAGGACTGTGCAAATGTAACTACACAACTGTTAAGAAGTTGAAATTGCATTCAACCCTTTAAAGGCAACTTTAAGGCTGATGTGGCCTCTGGTGAAAATGAGTTTGACACCCCTGCCATAGGGAATATAGTCAATGATATTGTCATAATTATGTATGGTGCCAGGTGAGTACTTGAAATATTGGGAGATCACATTACAAAGTATATGATTGTCTAACCACTATGCTGTACACCTGAAACTAATTCAAAATAATATTGAATGTCAAGTCTAATTGAGAAATAAAGTACAATATATAGCTGGAGAAATAGGCTTTAGCACCAGGAGGTGCCATTTCATATTTTAGCGGTTTTGAAGCTTTATGAATACTAAGCAATAGTCCTCAGAAGAGGGAAGTTGTGCTATGATCTGCAGTGTGCCCCCATGAGATCATGATATGGAGGTTGAAGCGATTTCTAACTTGTGACAACAAATTATCAGGATTAAATCAAGCTTCTATGGCTTGCAAAATACCCTTCAACACTTCCTGCCCCATTTACAAGACCTGATATGGTTAGGCCCAGAATCTTGGGTGGGCTTTGGAAGAGCAGCAGTCATTATCTGCTCAGAGATTGTTTGCAGGTGGATCAGATGCTCAGCTGAGTGGCTCTTTTCTCAGTGAATGCCCAGTGTTATCAGTACTATGGCTCTCTTCTAGTGAATCTCTCTATCTGAAGACTTGTTTTCTGGAAGGTCTTTACCGTAGAGGCCTTGTCATACACTGACTTATTAGGCAGACAATGGAATATGAAGGGAACTCAGAAGGGGGGAAATGTAGAAATCACTAAGTGTTAATTTCAACCAAGCATCATTGCCAAAATGAAATAATTACTGTGTCTAGATAAAGCAGACTAAGTTGGAACAAGCAAATATTTTTGGCAGGAAGTTAATCACATACTGCACAATTTGATGTATGTGCAGTTATAGACAGATTTAATTTTTTTGGTTTCATGTGATGTTAAATTACTGAACTCCTTTTTGTTAAACACATATTAACAATCCAAAAATACCAATAACTGAATTGCCAATTTATTTGTCTTATTCTTAAACAACCCCTCTCTGTCAACCTCATCTTTCAGAATCATTATTAAATTCCCCAGAACATTGGGGAGCTAGCCTTCTTTCCTATGATCCACTATTAGGCATGTGACTTGCCTATTTCCAATAACACTACCATCTCAATAGTGACCTTGAAAGAGATTATAAGCAACAATTAAGATGTTTCAGTCTTTCTTGCTCTACAAACAAACAAAACATTTTTCCTGATTCTCAGTCTCATTCCTTCTTATTTTCTTCTTTCCCTGAATTCTTAAATAGATCATATTCACTGTCTCCACTTTCACACCTCTATTCCCTCTTCCTTGTACTATAAACTGGCTTCCTCTGTCATTATCCAAGAAAACTACTCTTGACAAGGTCAACACTCTCACTGGGCAATGCCATCTACTCATCACCTATGTGCTGATGATTCCCAAATCTGTGATTTAGCTCCAACATTTCCCTGAAATGTCAGGATATATATTCAGTGGCAAGCCAGAATCTCCAGATGAGTGTCTCACAGGCAATTCAAACACTTTATGTCCAAAATGGAACTCATCATTTCCCCACCCAAACCCATTTTTTTAATGATGTGCCTATTTTGTCCTTCAATGGAGAAGTCATATTTTATTCCTTTCTTTAGTTCACCATATATTTGATAAATCATTGTCTCATTGACTGACAATTGACTTTGTCTCATTGACTTTCTCTCCTAAGTATTCCTTGCATTTGTCTTTTCCACTTTGGCCCTACTAAATGCTCTGTCATTTTAACTTCTGGACTGTAATAATAGTTTTCAGTTGAGCTCTGATCTTCTGCCTTCCAATCCATTCTTCACACTGCCACCAGAGACATCTTTAATAATATCTGACCTTGTCACTGCTATAGCTAAAACTGCAGTTTCTTCATTATGCATTGAATAAACCTCAACCTACCTAATATGGCATTGAATGCCTTTCAGCACCTTATCCTACCTATATTTCCAGCCTTGCTTTGGAGATATTCTTTATTCCTTCCCTATAATATGCCATTATGTTTTCTTATATGTTGTACATTGTCTAGAATGCCTTCCTGTGTGTGTGTGTGTGTGTGTGTGTACACACATCTCCCTGGTTTGTATAATTTCACTTATTTTTAAGATTCAGCTTAGATCTACTTTAGGAAAGAGCCTCTGTCTGCCCTCCACAGTCTCAAGATAGATTAATACCTCTTTTTCATGACCCCTAATACCATAATAATTTATACAAACATTTCTCATTTTGCCTCCTCCATTTGATTGTAATTCTTTGTTTACATCTTTGCTCTTCCACTAGACTGTTAGTCTTTAAGGTAAGGTGCCATGTTTGTCTTTCCACAGCTCTATCCTCAGTGTTCAATACCATTTCTAGCATCTTAAAAGGAAGAAAATAAATGGTTAATATACAAATAAATTATGGTGACAATAAACATATAATTTTATAGCATTGTACTGTTTGTGAAATTATTTCCCACAAGTTGTCTTACTTGAATAAACAAAATCACATTTAGGATAGGCAGCTTTCCCAAAAGGGAGGCAATATAACAGACTGGATAAAAGTTTAGGCTTTGGAGTCATACGTATCAAACTTTGAATCATGATTCTACCACTCACTGTCTGTATGCTCTTGGGCAAGACACTTAACCACTCAGATTCTTGTTATCCTCATTTATTATGTGGGAATAATAATAGTCCTTATTTCATAGGGTTGTTATGAGGATTACATGGGATAGATAATTCATGTAAAACACAACAGTTCTTTGCATGTAATAAATGCCCAGTAGGCATTATTATTATTATTATTATTATTACTATTATTATTATAATAATTGTTATTCCCCATTTTTTCCTATTTGCCTTTTCCTTTTCATGCTTGGATTAGATTATCAGATACTACACATGAAGCACTTAGAAGAGTTCCTAGCACATATTAAGCATTCAAAAAGTGATTCCTGTTATCCTAAAGTAATACTATCCTCTGTATCTGCTGGTTCATTCATGGGGCTGAAGAAGAGTTGCTTTGGATTTTAAAAATACTTTTTTTGCTGTAGGCTGGATAAAGTTATCCTGTTCATGTCAACAAAGTCCAAACTATGACTTATTCTGAGTCAGTGGCAAGTGTTGAGAAAGAAACATTGTCTGAAATAATAAATGATGGCACTCCCAAAATTCAATGTAAAATTGTATTTATTTTTCTGGAGAATTCTTTTTTTTTCTAGTTTTTCTTTTACTTTTTCCCCTTTTAAATACTGAATTTATTTGGGGCACATTGATTAATAAAACCATACAGATTTTAAAGTAAAGTAAAATAAGGTAAAATAAAGAATCCTTCTATGGAACTCCTAAGCTAAAAACCCCTACAGATTTTTTCCCACTTTTGAAAATTTTATTTTTGTTTAAGGACAGTTATCTGCCTTTTCCCCTTATCTCTCTTACCCCCGACCCAAGCCACCCCGATCTCCCTCCCCTGATTCCACCCCCCTTGGTTTTGTCCATGTGTCCTTTATAGTTGTTCCTGAAAACCCTTCACCCTTTCCCTCCCATTATCCCCTTCCATCTCCCCTCTAGTAACTCTGGCTGTTTGTTCTTAATTTCAATGTCTCTGGTTATATTTTGCTTGCTTCTTTGTTTTGTTGATTAGGTTCCACTTATAGGTGAGATCATATTGTATTTGTCTTTCACCATCTGGCTTATTTCACTTAGCATAATGTTCTCCAGGTCCATCCATGCTCTCACAAAGGGTAGGAGCTCCTTGTTTCTTTCTGCTGCATAGTATTCCATTGTATAAATGTACCATCCTTTTTTGATTCATTCATTTACTGATGGGCACTTAGGTTGCTTCCAGGACATGGCTATTGAAAATTGTGCTGCTATGAACATTGGGGTGCATAGGTTCTTTTGGATTGGTGTTTCAGGGTTCTTAGGATATAATCCTAGCAGTGGATTTGCTGGGTCAAAAGGCAGTTCCATTTTTAGTTTTCTGAGAAAATTCCATATTGTTTTCCCATAGTGGCTGCACCAGTTTGCATTCCCACCAACAGTGCACTAGGGTTCCTTTTTCTCCACATCCTCACCAACACTTGTTGTTTCTTGCTTTGTTTATGATGGCCATTCTGACCAGTGTGAAATGGTATCTCACTGTGGTTTTAATTGGCATCTCTCTAATGGCTCGTGATGCTGAGTGTCTTTTCATATGTCTCTGGGCCATTTGTATATCCTCCTTGGAGAAGAAGTGTCTGGCTATTCAAGTCTTTTAGCCATTTTTATTTGGGTTGCCTGTCTGCCTGGAGTCGAGTCATGTGAGTTCTTTATATATTTTGCAGATCAAACCCTTTTCTGAGGTATAATTGACAAATGTGTTTTCTCATATGGTTGGTTCTGGAGAATTCTTTAAAATTTATTTATTTATCCTCCAAATTGTTATTGAATACTATCATAGGTCAGACATTGTGCTAAGAACTGCCTTCAGGGAGATTAGAATTTACAATATAAATTTACTAAATTAGAGTTTTGGGGTATGTGCCCCAGATTTTAGAACTGTTCTAGGGTAAATACAGAGGTGTTTAGTCCCAGGAAATGAAGATAAAATAGATAGTTTAAACCATTGGTTTTGCCTGCAATGTTTACTTAACATGACCTTGAAAGGTCCTATGTCAATTGATTATCCTTCCCTACTGATTGACACTGCCAGTTTAACTTCATTAACTTTCAAAGCCAGTTTAACTTCATTTCTAATTGATGTTCAGTGGACAGGGTTTTTCTTACCTTTTTATTTTTTCATTTTTTAAAAAGGACTTACTTTTTAAAAAAACTTCATCAAGCATATTTAAATGTCATCTGGAAAAAGAACATGTTAGGGAAAAGAAGTAGTTTAAGAAATCCTGTTTTGCTTAAGAAGTCCTGAAAAAGAAGTCCTACTTTTGGGCATCCCTTGTGGCCTTCCCCAATTGTTACATCTCAGTCTACCCCTCTCTAGTTTTCTTTCTTCTATTCTCTTGAGTTTTCAGGTATATGGTATAATCCATGTTTACTTAAATAGTAGATAATGCACTGAGTTCTAAGTTAATTCTGTCACTGTTTCAGAAAACAAAAACCTCCGTGGAAAATCAAAACAACTTCCTGAACCTTGTATACTTGAGGATGGGAAGCCAGGACTATTTATCTAAAATATGAGCTACTCTGCCAACCCTTACTACTATAACTAGTGGCCTGGTTTCCAGACAAGGTTGTACTACTGAGTAAGTTGGGGTTCTGGGCCCCAAGCCATACATACATGCCCAGGCTAAAGATTTATTTGTGAAGGGCATTAGGCACTGCTGTAATTGAAGGGAGGTTGTGAAACCAAGTTTGCAAAGAACAAAATCTGAAGAAGCTCTAGGGAACAAAGCAGCACTTTCATTGCAGGAAACAGCTGATTAGGACACTGCTGATGCTGCCACTACTTTTGCCATACATGTTAATTTCTATTTCCTTTCTTCTCTTATGGAAAATATGCAAACTCCTTTTAGAACATCTGATTGGCTGAATTTGCCATGTGAGTGCTCCCTGGCTATATCAAAATGGTATAGCCAGGGATCAAACTGGTAAAAGAAGGAACTGAACAGGAGATACATTCTGGACAGCTTCTCTCCTGAACTCAATTAGGCTTGTAAAATCACCTCTCCCTGAAGTGATTCATCACAGTCACCAATGATCAATAAATTGCCAAATACAGTTGTTAATTCTCAGTCCTCATCTTATTTGTCTTTCTAGCAGTATTTGTCTCAGTTGATCATTCCTTCTTGCATGTTAACAATTTATGCAGTTAATTCCAAGATATAATTTTATCCTGTTACTTCTAACTGCTGAAGATATCATTTCTTGGAAATTTACTCCATCTGTTCTCATTGCCTTGATGACCTCATTTGGTCTCATGGCTTTAACCACCATCTATATGGAAGATTAGCCATAAATTTATGTTTTTGGCTTAGACTTTTCCCAAAAGCCAAGGATCAAATAGAGAACTACCTAATATTAATTTTCACTTTAATTTCTAAAAAGTATCTCAAATTTAAAATATTCAAAATACAACTCCTACTCCAAACTTTTCTCCTCTTTTCAATTTCAGTAAATAGAAATTGTATTTAAAATATTTCCTTATATTTAAAATATATCCATATTCTGATTACTTCTCACCACCTCTATTGCTACCATTTTCATGGTAGCACACCATGGTAGCACATGGTAGCAAATTTCAAGGCACATAGTTTCACCTGGATTATTGAAAGAGCCTATTAATGGGTCTTTCTATTTTTATCCGTCCATATGGTCTACTCTGTTTATAGCAGTCAATGTGATCTTGTTAGAACATGAGTCAAATCATAATACTTTTAGGGTCAAATCTTTCAGTGGCTAAGCTATTTGATCCAGGATTCTCATGTAACTGTCTAGGAAGTCTTTAACCAAATTATTGTATAGAATTCTTGCTGCTTAACAATATTGAGTGGACAAACATTCTTAACAAATAGAGTAGTCTCCACAATGGCTGATTTTTGACATTGATCAGAGAATGGAAAGAATATACCAAGTAATCAAAAATATACTTCCTCTAACATGACTTAGGGAACTAAAATGCATTAATGTGTCAGAATCCAAGATATTGAGGAAAAAGGAACCCGAGTAGACATGGAAGTTATACAAACTGTATAAACAGGATTATTACCAACTAATTAGATAATTTCAATAATGCAGTGTTCATGTATTTGTAGCCTCTGGACTCATTTCAGTCTTGAAATAGAAGATTTGCTATAGTAAAAATCATACAGGTCATGGACATTCAGATAAATAACTAGAAAAAATATGGATGACAATTTGCTAAAAGTAGTACACTGACCAAAACCACTGGGACCTTTAAGTTCTGAGTTTGCATGTGTATTGAATACAAGAAAGTAATAGGGCCAGAAAGAAATTATACTGGTCATCAGAGTGGCCATAATTATGGGCTGATGTTGAAAGGAAGATAAAATAAATGGTAATTTCAATGGAAATGTTTAATTGGCTGACTAATTGGAGAAGTGAGTTTGGATTTAGAAGATGTACCCATTATTGGGTGACAAGCACATAGCAGAAATGGACATAATGAATTGTCTATGGGTCCCATATCCTGGGGAAAAAGAACCTGTGAGAGCACGAGTGTGTGGACAGTAAATATAGAAGCAGTTATTGGAACAAGTAATTTTAGCAGAATAACAAATTAAGTATACAGCTAAAAGGAAAAAAATGAATAGATCATTTGTGAGACAATTCTGAGATTTTAATCAGGATATCCCTAACTAATGTGTTCATGTTAGAAGAGAAAGCTATGAATTGCTTTATTTCTTCTTTTTAATTTATAATACAACCTGATTGATTTCTGAATAAAATCCCCCAAGAGGCAAGCTTGATAAAATTAAGATTGAGGTCATTTACTGACATCATAAAAATTATTGCTAATTGTTTCCTCATATGGTACCAGTGGGAGAGAAAAACCTTGTAGATGATTAGCTTTCAATAAAAGGCCACTAGATTTAAAGTGACAGTTTCATTTTTTGTCTTAGCAATGAAGCAAAGAACAGCAGAAAGAGAGGGCTGCAGTTGTCTTAGTGAATAAAGTGGGAAACAGAATATTTTAATACTGATAATGTTACTGACCAGTACAACTCAATCCAATACATATTTATTGGGCATCTACTGTGTGATAGACATCACCAGGAGATTCAGCAATGAGGCTCTTGCCTCGAGCTGCTTGCAGTTATACAAATGGTAAGGATAATAGCAAAATATTCATTAGTCATATCTGGAGAGTTTATGTATGATGCTTGGAGCACAAGTTATTGTTACTGTGTGAGGTAAAAGCAGTATATAACTGGTAGAGGAGAACTGTTTGTTCCCACTGATTTCAGCTTGGAGCCTGTTGGAGCTGATACAAAAAATGGTAAGGGGGAAGTATTTCAGAGTGGTTTGTGGATTAACTGGTCAGCTGTGGTGGCACAGAGGTCCTGTGAGGATGTGTAGGAAGGCTGCTATTTTTTAGTTGCCCAGGGGCATCCCTATTTTTCCTGACCCTGAATTTAAAACAGAGGGAGAGATCTGAAAGGGCTGGGGTTTTGGTAGGTCTTGGGTTTCTTATGTTTGTAATTGGGTCATCTTCTCACTTGTCATCATGCTCAAGGACTGCCTGACTGATTGTTTCCCAGGAGACATTCAAGAGACCTTTGGTCTAACTTTTTTTCTTTAGCACTATTGTATCCCCTGGACATTGATACTATAAACACGTGATTCATAAGGTTTACCCTATATAATAGAAATGCTTGCACTGTTGGTGGGACTGCAGACTGGTACAACCATTATGGAAAGCAGTTTGGAACTTCCTCAGAAAACTAAAAATGGATCTGCCTTTTGACCCAGCAATTCCATTGCTGGGACTCTATCCTAAGAACACTAAAACACCAATACAAAAGAACCTTTGCACCCCGATGTTCATAGCAGCACAATTTACAATAGCTAGGTGCTGGAAGCAACCTAGATGCCCATCAGTAAATGAATGGATCAAAAAACTATGGTACATTTACACAATGGAATTCTATGCAGCAGAAAGAAAGAAGGAGCTCATACCCTTTGCAACAGCATGGATGGAGCTGGAAAGCATTATGCTAAGTGAAACAAGCCAGGCAGTGAAAGACAAATACCACATGATATCACCTTTAACAGGAATCTAAACAACAAAACAAAACAAAACAAAAAACTAGCAAAATATAACCAAAGACACTGAAATAGGGGATAGTCTGACAGTGGCCAGAGGGGAGAGAAGAGGGAATTTCAGGGGGGAATGGGTAGGGATTACAGGAACAAATTTGGAGGACACATGGACAAAAACTAAGGGTGGGGGGTAATGGGGGGAAGGGGGGAGGATTGGGTGGAGGGGCTGGAACGGGAGTAGGGGGGAGAAAACTGTACTTGAACAATGATTGAAATAAAAAAAAATTCTTACTAAAAGAATGCTAACAATAAAGAGCTGACGTTTAAAAAAAAAAAAAAGAAAGAAATGCTAAAAGAGTGAACACTGCAGAAGTACCAGCCTGTGCAAATTCCTACAGGGGCATTTAAAAGCATTCTTATCTATGCATTAAAGCAAAATTCCTAATATGTGACTGAACAGACTGGCTAGTCATTGTGCCTACCTCATGGGTGCTTTCATGTCAAGGGAGAGGGGATAATAAGCTGGTAGAGGTGACCATATGGATAAAAAAGTAATTGTTTCATGTAGATAGCAGAGTCTTGAATAAGGGAAATAAATAGAGAGAAAAGAGGAAAGAGTGGGAATTACTATAGGAATAAAGAGGACAATTGATTAATTTGGACCCCACAGACTGAGGCCATAAGGCTGATGTGAAATTGCTAGGTTTCCTTTGGGACCAAGGACAGGATTATAGGGCTCACATGCAAACCTCCAACAGTGTTGGTGACATTCTGATTCAACTTACCCATGTGATACTTGAATGGCAGCTTATATTCATTTCGGACATTATGCAAGTCCTCAAAAATTTACATAATATAATGGACAATGTTCTTTGATTGTAGCAAGAAATATGTGTCTGATTGCCTAGGAAGAATCACCCTGTGCTGCATGGCAGTTCACGAGAATTGAGAGAGAAAATTTTAAATTGCACTTTTGAACTTGGCCTTGAAGCACTCATCTAGGCAGCTGATCCAGGCTGAAACTAACATGAGTTCAGTGCAGAACAATAATAAAAAATGTTGTTTGCAAGTCTTCTTTGTCAATAACAAAGCTCATCTTTTTGTGCCAGCAAGACATTGCAAGCAGCCCACTTTTCAAATTCAGTTAATCTCAAAATAATTCAAAAATCAAAGAGTTTATTCAACCATCAAGATATACCAGATCACTGTGTATTCACAGAAGAGAGTGAGTTGAAGGTGAGGGGAAGGGAAGAATCCAATACAAAATCAGTCAAAGCAGCATTAGTTTTTGTTCAGTTTAAATTGTTTTCAAACCACAAAACTACACTCTGAATACTAAGAAACATTGCTAAAGAATAGTTGATGATGACATCATTTCCATTTTTAACTACTAATAAAACAAAGTACCTTTATCCTTGCAATTAAGTGGCCCTTGCTTCTCTGACACTGGGGTATTTTCATTTCGCTGATTTTCCCATTCAGTTCTTAATTTCATACTCCATCCTTGCTACAGTTACTGTAGCACAAAAAGCTAACAGAGGGGTGGGCAGAAGCATCAAGTTTTTAATTTGTTACAATGTTATCATCTTCATACTATTTTGTATGTGTATAGTTAACACTTTGGCTCATTCCCATATTTTTCCTTCCATTCTCTCAATTATTGCCCTCCTGACTGATGTGAAAAGGACTGGCATAACCTAACTCATGAACTTCAGTTCCCTAATCTGTAAAATATGGGCAATAATTGTGCCCTGAAAGGTACTCAGTAAATATTAGCTATTTATAGCCCAAATTTACCCTTTCTTAGGTTTACAGAAGAGATTTCCACTAAAGGAGGTAAAGACATTTTCCCCGTGAGTGACAGAGTTGCCTTCTTAACAAATGTACCATTCTTTTGCCTATGTACTGTTTGAAGCCAGGTTACTAGGATGAAGGGGAAGAACTGGCTTACTTAGAAGTTATATTATATAGAGCATGTCTACTGTCACAGAATAATTGTTCAATTTTGATGTAAGATGCAGAAAGAAAACTTGCTCAAGGAGGTACAGGAGAATGGTTAATAATATCTTCCTACTCTGAGAGTGGTGTGGAGCCTAAAGATTATCTTTTCCCACTCATTTATTTATTTAATTTATTTATACATATTCACAATCTCCTATCCACAATTCCAGAATGCAAAGTCTGAAAGTGAAGTATATTTTTTCTTTTAAATTTGGCCTCAAATTCATTTAACAGCAAAAAAATTTCCAATTTGATATATGAGGACTTTTGTATTCTTTACCAATCCAACTTGGAGTGAATATTTCTTTTTTTCATTATAGATATATTAAATGTATTGTGTTATGGGAAATTACTCTAGATCTTGCTGGGGTGCAATTTATAATAGAGTATGTCTTCACTTAACGTCATAGATAGGATCTGTGATTTTAAGGAAAACCAATTTTATCATAAACTAATTGCTAGAAACAAGATTTAAATTCCTCTGGCATCTCACCAATGTTATAATGAAATGGCATTGAATAAAACAATGTTATTTCAGGTCCTTCTATAAGTGCCACACATTATTTTTCTCAAATATGAAAAATTCTGAAGTACTATGGACCCAAGGGTTTTAGATAATGGAAATATTGTGTGTGTGTGTGTGTGTGTGTGTGTGTGTGTGTGTGTGTGTATTCCAGCCATTGTTATATAATGAGAATGGTTGGCAAAACATCGGTGTGACCTGGCAGCCAACAAGTGTGGACTGGAATGCACACACATAAACAGTGATAAGTTCACTGTACTAGTCAGTGGGGGCCATAGATGCTGTTGAGTGAGCATGTGTACTGTGTGGCCATTGAATTCAAAATGGCTGAGTGGGTAGAGCAATGAATCTGCATCAAATTTTGTGTTAAGCTTGAACATTCCTCTGTAGAAACTATTTGGATGATTCAGAAGGCTGCAGTTATGGACAACTGGTGATTGGCAGATTCATCACAACAGCATGCCCACTTATGAATCATGTCTTCTGTAGAGTTTTTTTGTAAAACATCAAATCACCCAGGTGACTCAACCCCACCCCTATAGCCCAGATTTGGTGCCCTGTGACTTCTGGCTTTTTATAAAACTAAAATCACCTTTGAAAGAGAAGAGGTTTCAGACCATTGATGATATTCAGGAAGATACAAAATGGGACAGCTGATGGAGATTGGGAGAACTGTGTGAGGTCCCAAGGTACCTACTTTGAAGGGGACTGAGATGTCATTGTCCTATATACAGTTTCTTGTATCTTGTATCTTCTTCAATAAATGTATCTATTTTTCATATTACATGGCTAGATACCTTCTAGACAGACTATATATATATATATATATATATATATATATATATATATATATATTAGTGTTTGTAATATGTGGGCTCTTTGCTAGGTTAGGTGATGGGAATGTGATGAAGGATAAGAATGATGATAACACAGCTAACAATTATAGTGCTTATTCCATGTTTAGCACTAGAAGTGAATCTGTGAAACTTTTTATTTACTGGTAAGATTTACAGAAACTTTTTTTTCTCTAAAGATTTTATCTATTTTCAGAGAGAGAGGAAGGGAGGAAGAAAGAGACTGAGAGAAACATCAATGTGTGCTTGCTTCTCACGCACGCCCAAGTGGGGCCTGGCCTGCAACTCAGGCATGTGCCCCGACTGGGAATCAAACCAGTGACCCTTTGGTTCATGGGCTAGTACTCAATCCACTGAGCCACACTAGCCAGGGATATATAAACCTTTTTTAATGGATACTATTGAAAGTCTGCCTTCCTGCCCTCAAGGATCTCATAGACCTGGGAAAGAAAACAGTAGCTCCAAAGAACTCTATAAGGAAAATGTGTGTACTTTAATTGCTACTCTTTCTTGAGCCCAGATCCTGTACTATCTATTGCTACACAGTGGTATATAAAAGATAAGGTAAAAGAACCAGGGCCACAGAAGAGGAGGTAGCAGTGATAGAAAATACAATATAAGGAAGGGGTGGCATTGCAACTTAGTGGACCAAAAAGTTATCAAGGGATAACATTTAATGGGACAAAAAGCTAGCCAGATATGTGACTGAAATGTAAGAATGTGTTGCTTACTATGGGGTTCTAAGCCATGAGCTTTTAATGCTTTAGTTTAGGTTACTGTGACAGATAAGAGTTTATTGGAAGGTATGGCATGTTAGCTTTTGAGAAATTAGTGAGGGCACATTTTTTATGATTAAATACTCAGTAAGTGCTTTTATTTTCATTATAAATTGTTACATTCTCACCATTATTTTCACTTATGTAAATTTTCTTCCAGCTTTGGTCTGCATGCAAAATCTTATATTTTAACATTTCACAATCATGGTACAATATCATCATGTATTCTGCTTTAAATTAAAAAAAAAATTCTTGAATACAGCGTGGCACAAAAATAAGTTTACAGTTGTTCCTATGGAAAATAATACAATAATTAATAAATAATAATACAAGAATAAACTCTGTATTTCATGTATTCATAACTGTAAAACTACTTTTGTCCCACCCTGTATTTAGTTTCCCATGTGGTGAGCAAGTCTTCATTGACATCATTTTAAGGAGGGCCTCCAAAACACACCCTCTGTACTTTGGGTGGGCTTATTTTTATTTTTGTTTTCCTCCCTATATTATTTACCACAAGTTCCTGGTATAACAGGAATAGACAGGTTCTTGGCAATCATTGACTCTTCCAGACTGCCCTTGGCTGTCTAAGGGGCTACTTTAAAAGGATCTGTATTAAGGCTCTGCCACTAATTTCCAAGGGATTTGGGCAAATCACTTCCTGTGATTCTGGTGTGAGGGGACATTTTAAGATGTAACAGCTCATATTTCTCAGTAACTCCTTCCAAAAGCATGACTTGAGATGAAACCTCAGGACCCAAGATTTTCTAAGGGCAGTAGTCTTTTAGCACAAGGCCTAAGAGAGGTTGCAAGATGGTGGTGAAATAAGAGGATCTATCTTGCACTGCCTCCCAGAAATGAACTGGAAATAAAAATAAAGAGGAGAACAGCCACCTAAAATGAATAATAAATAAAGACTGACTTTAAGAGAGACTCTTAACCAAAGACCAGTTGGAAGGGAGGGGAAATGAAATAGGATGTCCCCATTTCCACAGGCAGCAGGCACAGGTTAAAGCATGGCTGTGGGAGCTTCCCCTTGAGAGGTGTGAAGACTGCACCCCAGACCCAGCTACCAAGGAAATAACCAAGACTAGAGCAGAATTAAATAACATAGAGACTAACAGAACAATTCAAAGGATCAATAAATCCAGGAGCTGGTTCTTTGAAAAGATAAAAATTGACAAGCCTTTAGGCAGACCCATCAAGAAAAAAAGGGAGAGGGCCCAAATAAGTAAAATCAGAAATGAAAGAGGTGAAATTACAACTGATTCCACAGAAATACAAGGGGTCATAAGAAAATATGATGAACAACTATATACCAAGAAATGTGAAGACCTGGATGAAAGGGACGAGTTTCTAGAAACATATAATCTTCCAAAACTGAATGAAGAAGTAGAAAACCTGAACAGACTGATAAAAACTGGTGAAATTGAAGCAGTACTAAAGAAACCCCTTACACACAAAAGCCCTGGACCAGATGGTTTCATCGGAGAATTTTACAAAACATTTAAGAAAGAGCTAGCCTCTCTACTTCTCAGACTAATCCAAATATCCAAGAGTTTGGAACACTCCCAAACTCTTTTAAAGAGGCCAGCATCATCCTAATTCTAAAACACAAATAAAAACACAACAAAGAAAGAAAACTACAGGCCAATATTGATGATTAACACACACACTAAAATCCTCAACAAAATATTGAAAAAGTGTATCCAGCAATACATCAAAAAGATCATACACCATAATCAAGTAGGATTCATCCCAAGGATGCAAGGATGGTACAATATTCCCAAATGAATAAATGTAATACACCACATAAACAAAAGGAAAGACAAAAATCACATGATCATAACAATGATGCAGAAAAAGCATTTGATAAGGTACAGCAGCACCCATTTATGACAAAAACACTCAGCAAAGTGGGAGTAGAGGGAGCATACCTCAACATAATAAAGACCATATATGAAAAGCATAGGGTCAACATCATACTCAATAGGCAAACTCTAAAAGCTTTCCCACTAAGATCAGGAACAAGACAAGGATGTTTGCTTTCACCATTTGTATTCAGCATAGTATTGGAAGTCCTAGCCACAGTGATCAGACAAGAAAAATAAATAAATGGTATCCACTTTGGAAAGGAGGAAGTAAAACTCATTATTTGCAGATGACATGATACTGTACATAGAAAACCCTGTAGGCTCCACCAAACAACTACTGCACCTAATAAATGAATTTGGCAAAGTAGCAAGATACAAAGTCAATACTCAGAAATTGATGGCATTTTTACACACCAATAATGAAATATCATTAAGAGAAACTAAGAAAACAATCCCATTTTCTACTGCAACAACAACAAAAATAAATAAAGTACCTGGAAATAAATTAACTAGGAGGTAAAAGACCTGTACTTCCAAAACCATAGGACACTGAAGAAAGAAACTGAGGAACATACAAATTAGTGTAAACATATACTGTGTTCATGGATTGGAAGAATTAACATTGGATTGGATTGATTTGGGTGTCCATACTACTGAAATCAATCTATAGATTCAATGCAATTCTTCTTTGTATACTAATGGCATATTTCAGAGATCTATAACAAATATTCCAAAAATTTATATGAAACCAAAAAATAAAATCCTAAATAGCTTCATAAATCTTGAGAAAGAAGAACAAAGTTGGAGGGAGCACAATACCTGATATCAAACTATACTACAAGGCCATTGTAATCACAACAGTCTGGTACTAGCATAAGAACAGACACACAGATCAATAGAACAGAATAGAGAGCCCAGAAATAAATCTATGTCTCTACAGTCAATTAATATTTGACAAAGGGAGCAGGAGCATACAATGAAATGAAGATAGTATGTTCAGTAAATGGTATTTGGAGAACTGGACTGGTACATGCAAAAAAATGAAATTAGATTACCAAATTACACCATACACTAGAATAAACTCAAAATGGATAAAAGACTTAAATTTAAGTTGTGATATCATAAATATCCTAGAGGAAAGCAGAGGCAGTAAAATTTGAGATACCCCATGTAGCGATATTCTTGCCAATATATCTCCTAGGGCAAAGGAGATAAAGGAAAAAAATAAACAAATGGGACTACATCAAATTAAAAAGCTTCTGCATAGTTAAAGAGACCATCATCAAAATCAAAAGGGAACTAACTGTGTGGGAGAATTCATTTCCCAATGACATACCACACAAGGGTTTTATCTCTCAAATATATAAAGAACAAATGTGAATCAACAGCAGGAAGACAAACAATCCAATGAAAAAATGAGCAAAGGACCTGAATAAACTCTTCTCCAAAGAGGACATACAGATGGCCCATAGACATATGAAAAGATGCTCAACATCACTAGGCATCAGAGAGATGCAACTTAAAACCACAGTGAGATATCACCTCACACTTGCCAAAATGGCTATCATTAATAAATCAACAAACCACAAGTGCTGGTGAGGATGCAGCACTTGGGACCCCTAGTACAAAATGGAACCCTAGTACAGTGTTGTTGGGAATGCAGACTGGTACAGCCACTGTGAAAAACAGTATGGATGTCCTCAAAAAACTAAAAATGCAATGCCTTTTGAAATTGAAATTCTACTGCTGAGAATATATCCTAAGAATCCT